>NW_024713129.1:37830522-37970003 GCF_018991925.1 Homarus americanus | reverse complement strand
CATCTCTCTGCGTCTCTCGTCCATCACCTCAGAATTGTAATGTCCGTGCCCGGAGGTGGGATGAGTCTCTTTCCAGTGGAGGAAGGTGGTGGGAGTCGTGTCACCCCTCTTGGCCGTTGTCCCTTCTTACCGCCCATCTTAGTGTCTTGGACTGCCTGTTTAGTATATAAAGTGGCTCCTCAACAACTCGAACCACATATATATAACATAAACAGCGCCAGAAATAATGCATAGGTCCACTGTTCTTTCCGTGAGTGAGTGCGTGCGTGCGTGCGTGCGTGTGTGTCTGAAGAGAGCACTTCGTGGTAGCGCGCTTAATGCCGGTGGCTAGAGCCACCGCGCGAAGTGAACCGTCAGTGTCTCCTGGATATCACACGAGAAGAGGTGTACGCCTACGTGCTCCCGTGGGTACCACAAAAAACAGGCAATGCTCAGCTCTCAGCTCTAGACACACACTAATACCACTGGCACTAACACCGCCGCCATCACTAAAAGCACTGTGACGGCCCAACACTACACATCGCGGCGAAACACAACACAAGTGCTAGAGTCGGCCCGCACATCACCGGCAGGCGTAACTGTCTCGGCATTGTTTACGCAGCAGATCACAGATCCTAGTCACTGCGCCATAAAGGTTAGAGTGTTCCCTGAAGAATGCAGTGATGGAATCCAAGGAAACACACCGGGTAACACTGAGATCCGTTTATTGGGATGGGAGAAATACAAGTGGTGACTGGCGTGTGCCATGCACGGCTCACACAGTCAGACTGAGACTGCCTTGCCATATGGCAGCCTCAGGGGCAATGTTGCCACATATGCGTGCAGTGTTGTACGTAATTATATGCATAAAGTGCTACTTAACGCTGTTAGCTTATATGGAAATTTGCTACTCGGCACAGTAGGTTAGATACATAACCTACACATATAGATTAACTGTAGATGTGGTACTGTAGGAGCTGGTCTTGTCGACATTCTTGTGACCTAATGTCGGCGCCAAGCCAGGCTGTTAAGCCGCTACCTCACTGCAGCTGTAGATGCACGACGTGGTCCGGGTAGGTCCTCCAGCTCACACAGTGTGTTGGATATGGTACTTGTTCCTCATGTGATTTAGTTAGGAATTCATAGTTCCTCACTTAGGTTGAGTATGGAGTCCTTACTTCTCTCCTCGTGGGGTTTGGAGTGTTTCTTGGGTTCTCATCTGGTGTTGAGTGGTGGCGAGTGTACCGCGGTCTGGGTGTGTCACGTCAAGGATCAGGTCAACACTGATCAACATTTGTTTCTCTCTTTCGAGTTGAAATTGTCACTGTTGTATATCACTTGTGGGTTGATCGTCATTCTTTGCACTGTACTGTTGGTGGGAGGATATTGATTAATCCAGATGGAAAGGGAAGGGCCCGACAGACCAGGGTGGCGGCTGTCTCCATGGTCAAGAGACCACCACCGCATTAGCGGGCAGTGCTGACTACACACGTCCTTACCCTATGAAAGCTGAAGGAAGTGTGCGTGTGTGTGTGTGTGTAACCAATAGCAATTCCTAGTGGGGTTTATTTAAATGGATGGTAATGCAGCGGAACACCCCTCAGAATACCGAATCAGCACAAACAAAATTAATATAGTATTTGCCATGACCTGGACTGGTGTTCCTGAGATTTGGTTTCAAGAGACGCACCTAAGAACATAAGAACATAAGAATGGTGGAAAATGCAGCGGGCCTATTGGCCCATACTGGGCAGTCCCGTTTACACCCAACCCCTATTGCTCAATGCTCATATAAGCATCCAACCTATGTTTGAAGCTATTCAGCATATTCGAATTAATGATGATATTTGGTAACTTGTTCCATTCATCCACTACTCTGTTTCCAAACCAGTGTTTACCTATTTCACGCCTAAATCTGAATTTGTCTAATTTAAAACCATTATTACGAGTTCGCTCCTGGTTGGATAGTTTGAGTACCGTTGTAATGTCCCCTTTATTTAGCCCTGACATCCATTTATACAACTCTATCACGTCGCCCCTCGCTCTACGTCTCTCGAGGGAGTGCAAATTAAGATGCTTTAACCTGTCTCTACACTAAAGGTTCCTTGTTACGAGCAAAAACACATTGTTTACTTGGCTTAAGGTTCCTACTTATCATTACTCCTAAATCTCTCTCGCAGTCGGATTTCTCTATGGCATCGTTGTTCATCTGGTAACTGGTTTCCCTGTTTACATCTCCTATACTGAGTACTTTACATTTGTCCACGATGAATTTCCTCTGCCATTTTTCAGACCATTCGAAATTTTTTTTTAGATCTTCCTGTAGTTTTGCGGAGTCCTCGTCAGATTTAATAACACGTCCTATTTTAGTGTCACCAGCAAATTTACTTATATTGCTGTCTATGCCGATATCTATGTCATTTATGCATATAATAAATAATAAAGGTCCAAGTACTGAGCCTTGGGGAACTCCACTAGCGACGTTGCTCCAATGGGACTTAGTGCCGTTAATGCTCACTCGCTGTTTCCTGTCCTGTAACCACGCCCTAATCCATTTAAGGATATTACTTTTGATGCCATGTGCTTCTACCTTTCTAATTAGACTTTCGTGGGGGACTCTGTTGAAGGCTTTGCTAAAGTCGAGATACCCCACATCATAATTGTGCCCCTCGTCCACCGATTCGAAAACTGATGAAAAGAATGTTAATAGATTAGTTAGACATGAACGTCCGCTTGTGAAGCCATCCTGGGAATCATTGATCAATCGGTGCTTCTCCATGTGATTTCGAATCAAGTTTGAAATGATTGCTTCCAGTAATTTGCCTACTGTTGATGTTAGACTGATTGGGCGGTAGTTAGAGGATAGTGATCTATCCCCCTTCTTGAAAATCGGTATTACATTTGCTATCCTCCAGGATTCTGGTACTACACCTGTTTTTAAGGACATGTTAAACAACTTTGCTAAAGGCATACTAAGCTCTTCCTTACATTCCTTTAATACTATGGCAAATATCTCATCGGGCGCAGGTGACTTATTAGGCTTTAGTTTGTCTATTTGCTTACTAACATCATTACAAGTCACTACAATCTCGTTTAATTTGTTTTCTTCACTATCTCTGAATGGAGTTGGTGCCTCGGGTATCATGTTTAAATTTTCTGTGGTGAAAACTGTTGAAAAATATTTATTCAGAATATTACTCATTTCTCCGTCGTTATCAGTGAGCTCGCCGGTATCTGACCATATTGGTCCAATCTTTTCTCGTGTTTTAGTTTGATACATTTGGTAGAATCCTTTGGGGTTTGTCTTCGCCTCCCTTGCTATCCTTACCTCATTATTCCTCCTGGCTTGCCTTATTTCGGTTTTAACCCTACTCGCCAAAACCTTATAATAATCCCGGAGGTAAATTTCGCCACGATTTATCCTTCTACCTATAGCCTTCCTTTGGCCAATGATGTTCTTTAAATAATTATTTATCCATTTAGGGTCATTGTTGTGTGATTTTTTGTATTTTATGTTCTGCCTTTGTGCACTAAGTAACTCATTATTTAAATTGTCATGGAACTCGGAAATCTCAGATCTCGTTATCAGGTCAGTCTCAACCGTCAGGTCTCCTGGTACGGTGAGATCACCCTCTGTGGGTGCATTGAGTGAGGTCACCTCATGCCAGGTCATGTAGCTCACCCCGAAGCGCGACACCCCCTCCCTCAGCTGCCTCTTCAAACTGTCAAAGTTTGGCCTTCTGAAATCTGGTACTTTAGTGGAATTTTCCTTACGTCTGCCCTGAAAATCTAATTGGAATCTAATTTCTTTGTGATCGCTGTTTGCAAGCTCGTTCCCTACCTCGACATTGCTAATGAGGTTTTCTCTGTTCGACAGATCTAAATCGAGTATATTATTACCCCGGGTGGTTCCGGTTATATGTTGACTTAGGAAACAGTCCTGGATCGTTTCGAGAAAATCCTCTGATTCTGAGTTACCCGTAAGGTCAGTCCAATCTATTTGGCCAAGATTAAAGTCGCCTACTATACAGACTTTGTTGTGTATGGAAGCCCTGCGCATTTCATCCCAGATAAGTCGCTCGTTGACTCTAACAAGATTGGGAGGTCTGTATATTACTCCTGAGATTAATTTTTCCCTACCGTCGATTAATTCTTTTCAAATTGTTTCTGTATTCTGCTCAGTTTTTATTTCCTTATTTATTTCACACTTCAGATTATCCCTGACATAGATTGCTACTCTGCCTCTGTTCCTGGTCTGCCTATCTGTATGGAACAATTTGTAACCCGCAATTTGGTATTCGACCGGTAACTCATGTGAGTCTAGGTTGACCCATGTTTCAGTGAATGCTATTATATCGATTTTTTCGGTACATACCACGGCCCTAATATCATCCATTTTGTTTCTAATACTTCTACTGTTCACGTAGTAGACATTTAAGTTAGTCGAGTTCTGAGTCCTTCCTTTACCGCGTTTAGTTTTAAAACTCCCTGTCTAATTTAGTTTTGTCATCATTCCTAACACTATTTCCCTGTAATCTTTCAATTTGTTTACACGCTTCCACTGTAGTCTCCTCCACCCCCGTGCCCATATGTTCCCATAGCAGTTTAAAGAATTTGATATCTTTTGAACTGCCCCCTCTAGAGACCCAGTCAGGGTTGCCACCCCATCCCTAGAAAGGTGTACCCCATCCCTAGCATAATGGTCCCTTCTACCGTAGTAGTTGTCCCAGTTGTCAATGAATGGGACTGATATTGACTTGCAATATCCGTCAAGACGGCCGTTGACACCAACTGCCCTTGACAACTGTAGATATATGAGACGAATATGCTGTAATATGTAACTGTACTATTTACCATTATTGATTCAGGTCTCTGTATTATATGTTATAATCATACCCCCTTTTGTCACTGAGTGTAGTTCATGTTTTAGGCACATGCGCGCTGTACGCGCATGCGCAGACAGAGATACCCAGAGAGATTCCAAGACAGGACGCTGTTTCCCCTGTCTTAACTCCTTTTGTGTGTTTGTCCCAGAAATAGAACTTACGAACTTGACACCAGTGTGTTTCCTTTACCCCTGATTGGAAGCATCACCTGGGTCTCCCACAACAACCATTCATTGCTAACTCTCCTTCTAGGCAGGACACCACATATGATAAGGATCCCTCCCTTAGTCCTAATACGATCTATAGCTGTCTTGAACTTATCAAGAAGCTCTTCACTCCTACACTGGTCAATATCATTGCCTCCTGCACTGACGCAGATAATGGGTTTGTTTCCATTACCAGACAAGATATTGTCCAGTCTGTCAACTATATCCCCCACCCCAGCCCCTGGCAAACACACCCTCATCCTATTTTTATTTTTACCATAAAAGGCTCTGTCCAAGTACCTTACCTGTGAGTCACCAACAATTAATGTTTCTATACCTTCCTTGTCAGCCCTGTCCCTGACTGTACTAACGTCCATTTCGTCTATCAAGGGACTGAATGAGTTGGTACACTTAGCTGTTGTTGTCGTTGTTGTATCCTTGGTGTGTTTCTTAACCACCAGTTTGGTAGTCCCTCTTCTCACAACCTTCCATTCGCCTGAGTTTTCGTCATTCACCGGATTTCCTTATCTCGTTTCTTCCTTCATCCTTGCTATCTCTTCCTTTAAGTTCAAGTTTTCTTCCTCTAATTTCAGGGTTTTTTTCCTTGGTACCCTCTAACTCGGCCCACAGAAGGGCGTAACCCCGTTTACAAGTAGCACTAGCCATATCTGGTAATTATCCCCGGGAGCGGAGCTAAGCTGCAGTGACCTTTCCCCTAGTGAGGTCAGCACCTGTAATGATATGACACTTGTATTAATCAACACCATCACCCTTACAGCTCCCCCAAAATTACTAATTGCACAAGAGACTAGCATTCATTTGGATTGATCCATCAACACATGTTTCATCGCTTGACACTCCTATCAACAGCATAAAAAAATGTAAAACTGTTCCCAATGTGAGCTCACCAGCTTAGGAGTTGCTGAGGTCAAGGGTCGCGCTTTCCTGAGTTTAAGCCCACTAACACTCCCTGTAAAGGCCTGGGACTTAGGATAGAAATCCCTTGCCAGCCTAATCAGAATCTTATAAGAGGAAAGTCATGAACCATGGTTTACCGAGGGATAACAAACAACCGTTAGAGATTGACATCTCTTTACTATGAAAAATAACTACAAAAATTGACACCACTCACACAAATATCAAATAACAATTACGAGAGTCAAACTATTAAAGGAATCAAACAATTAAGAGAATCAAACAGTTAAGTGAGTCAAAAATTACGGGAGTTAACAGTTAAGGCGAGACAAAAAATTATGGGAGTCAACAATTAATGGAGTCAAACAATTAAGGGAGTCAATCAATTAAAGGGAGTCAAACAATTATGAGAATGAAACAATGTACAGGATTTGTCTTACGGCGACAGCCCGGTGGAAGGTTCTGGTAAAGCGGTGATCAGCTCTCAGCTTTTAAGGGGGGGGGATTGAAGGTCCAGGGCAGCTTCCTCACTTGGCGCTAGCGTTGGTGGGCGATGGTCTTGTCATACAGGAGAGACGCCAGGGCACAGACGGGAGATAGAGAGTGGAGGAAGTGGCAATGATGTGGCAGCCGCTGTAATAGCCGGGGTAGGTGCCCGTATAGTGAAGGTCTGGGGAATTAGCCACTCGAGTCCAAGACCTCAGATGAGATTACAACCAGAATTTGAACGAGCAACGGGGAAGTGCAGCTGTGTGCTGGCTGGGTAGTGTTTAATGTGTGTCTTGAGGCAGCAGTGACGTTCTCACCTCCGTCTACGCCCCCAAGGGGGGGACGCGAACAAGCAAACGAGCGGCGGGCAACCATCCTGCTCGTTACAGCCCTGACACTCCCATTGAAACACAACCCGATGGATCCTTAACTCAGCAGCCCCTCAACACACATATTTATAAAATAGCATAGTGGTCTGGAAACCCCACAAAATAATATTAACCACTAGAAAAATTATTAGTTTATTATTTAATATACTGCACAAATCCCAAAGATGGCAACTAGTAACCTGCGCAAAAAAAACATGGATCACTCATAATGGCCTGATATCACCAGGGCACAATCAGCAAGCACATATAGAAGACACAAAATTATATGGGAACAGAGAAATCACTCATGTCTCGCCAGGGGGCAGTTCATTTGCTATTCTTATTATTTTGCTGCTGGGTTCATGAGTCATGGGTGCTTTCTCCACCATACCCGTAACCGTGCTCAACAACACTGGCCCAGAATACACCATTACCGGCAAATTGTACAGTACTACATGCATAGCACCAAAACAATCCTTAAAAAAACACTCTCAAGTCCATTGTGTAAGATCAACCATCAGGGTCGTCGACCACACACCAGGACTTGGTTAGACAAACCACCTACACCCATAGTTGGAGAGATGAAGTTACCTAGTAGAAGAATCAACACCGATACTCGGCGGGCATACAGTACTCACTAGCACCATGGGAATTTCTGTCTTCCAGAGCTCATAAACATTTTAATTCACTCATGCTGCACCCAGGGGCAAGCTTCTCTCCCATTTACTGTAAATGAGAGGAAGAGTGACAGAGTTAATCCTGCCCAGTTAGGTCAGGTGTGCCTTACCCCAGTCAGAAGAGAGATCTAGTTTTCCCTCATTTTATGCACCTGTTCCCCATACATTGTATACACTCCTTAGCTGTGGTGCTGTGGTGTCGTGTAGTGTCGGCTTAGTGCCAATCTTAGCGGTTTTGCTACAAGTGTGTGTGGCATACGTCTGTCTGTATCCTGAGATATACGTGCTTCCGCGTGGGACCCCACGAGTAATTCATCCTACAGCCAGACGCATCCCACTACAAACACCACCCTCACAGCCATCCCGCTTGGGTTCATCCCCCCAAAAAATTAAATGATTTACCCAATAAGACACTGTGATTTCCCTTTGCCTTCCTATCTAGACACTGTATGCAATCGAACGGGACTTACTTGTGAACACGGTTGAAAACACCTACAAGTAATGGGGCCACAAGGGGCGTTCTGTTGGCAGGCGAGTGGAGACACATCTGCTTGCCGAAGGTGGAAAGCCAATAGTGACTAGCGGCGTACCTTTGAGCACACCTGCCGCTCTAAGGGACTGCTTACTTTTAAAATCTTAACAATTCCCCTAAAATTTCCTTTATTTCCTTTTAGGGAAAGCTGAGCTAGTTCCACTTATGTGGCACAGGCAATCCCCAATTGAAGGTTCACGGCGACATAAGCACGATGAACAGGCTTTGTGTGATATATAACAAAGTCTAGGATTGCTTTTGGTGTCCTTGTGGCATGGTGGAAGCAATCCCTAGTCACACGCATAAGGTTGGAGTCCTGGCTGGTGAGGTTGTTGATTATATACAAATAACTACTCACACAGCACTTGCACAATGTGTTTATACACCTAGTTTCACGAAAACGTTGTTTTATACAGATCTTCATAATGTGTGATATTTTTTTCCTGACCAACCAAATGTCATTTTACTATACCAGGATGGTGGTAAGCACTACGTAGTTCAATGCTATAATTTTATTATATGGCTTCAGACTATTGTGAACTCACCAGTAGTGCCGTCATAACCTTGCCAGCCCATCATAATTTTTTGCTTTTAATTTGATTTTAACTTCAGATCTGATATCTTTATTTTTTTAACTGTAAGTATGGCTCCCGGCAAACTCAATCTAGTTTCTGACAGTTAACATTATTTACTTATCTTAATGAAACACAAACCCCTTCATTTGAAGATATTTTGCAATATTATTTTTCTTTGGGTTTTCAGATTCCCTGTTTTGTTGTATACCAACTTTCAGTCACATTGTATAAATTTTATGTATGTTTTAATATTACAGACATATCTCTTCGAAAGTTGCAATTGTATATTTTAAAGCCCTGACACATAAGGCATTTAAGGTTAAAAATGCAGACTGTCATCCTTCGGTTATAGATTCCTCAGTTTAGTTACAGTACATTTTATTTTTTATAATATGTGGTCAGTTTACTCTTCATAGGACTCGGAGAGTGATGGCCGTGCAATGTATTAGCCCCTGTCTAACAGACAGTGATACTTATATAAATATGGGTTACATACGTTAGGTTTATAAAATTACATCACCCAAGGTAACTTTCTTATGAGACACAAGTAGTCGTCAGCTGGACATGTGACAGTGTATTCCCACTATGCCCTCACACTTTGACTGCTGAGTCATCAATTAAGTAGCCGGCTATCGCAAGTTCGACTCCCATCTCTGAGCCAATGAGGCAAGTGCACTAAGAAGCTAGTTCTGCCTATGCTTCATCCCTTATTAATGTTCAAAGTTCATAGCGTTAATTGCGGTGATATCCCAGTTATTGTATAATAGTTTATTTTCTTCATAAATGGAGAAAAGACAATTTGGGTTTCAAAACTTAAACTAAAAAAAAGTATGAATGTTGCTTCTAGTTCACCTCTAATTAGTGATTCCAACAGGTAACTGGAAAACCGCAACACATAGACTGGAGGTGTTTCTTTATACTCCTTACTCCTTATGTAAGATCTGGTTACTTATTTATTGTTATAACTCTTAACCGAATTGTGGAAGCGTTCATTTACCCTTACCTATATATCACTCACTAACCATAATCTGGAGGCATATCTTTACACGCAATTGAAAACACTCTCGCCTATCTTGTAGAAACTCAACAGGCCGTCATCATGACTGTCACTAATCTTACTGAGAAGCTAAACGCCCTCACCTCTCGCATTGAGGGGACCATTGGTCTCCTGCCCCCCTCACCTGGCGCACCACAAAGCGACGCCCGTGCCACCTCCTCTTCCACACCTGGCTCTCGTAAGGGTAAACGTCAAGTTCGATAACCGGATACCGCTTCACATTATCTCATGGAATGCCTGTGGAATCAGAAACGATGTTTATCTCCATCATCCGGATATTATATTCATCCAGAAAGCCTTCGGGGGGAGGCTCCTCCGCTTACTGGCTACATTCCCTATGTTCATCTTTTTAGGAATGTTCTCATCAGCTACGTCCGCTCCTCCATACCACATCGACTTGTTCGCTGCTCTAAGGATGACAATATGACCTTCCAGCTTCTTGAGATAACAGTGGGTGACGGCAAGATCCGTCTATACAACGTCAACTCTATCCTCCCTACTCCCCCGATTTCTCGCATGATATACATGGGATATTTCAACACTCGACACCCTGAGGTTGGGGACCTCTCTTCTAATCCCATCCAAAATGGGATTCGTCTTCTTGAGTACACCCGCCATCACCAGCTGTCTCGCTGGAATATTGGTGGCGCCACTCACTCTCGTGGAGGTACCCTTGATCACGTCACTATTTCTGTACTAGTGGCATCCCATATAAGGTCCTCATCCATCCCAGCACTCTTCTCCGACCACGCTGCCCTCAGCTTCCATTACTCACTCCCAGCTGGACCCCCCCCTATCCAGAGTCGTACCCGTATTACCATCCCTCCGAAGTACTGTCCTACCTACATCTCGTACATGTCTATCTTTCTCCCCATATTCGATTTAAAGTCGCCGGAGAAGTTATACACCTCCATTGTGAACTCCACACATAACTTCCAGTCACTACGTCTCTCGGCCACACATCAAACGTCACTCCGAAGCCTACGCCTGGACCCTTGATGAACGTATCTTCTAGGCGGAAACGAAGGCGATGGAAGATGGTTCCAAGGTGAACACCGACCTTGGCCGTCACCACCAGTACCAGTCGTCCAGAGATCTAATTGCCCTCTAACAATGTGCTCGGACCATAACCTCATAGACTGCATTAACCATCAGACTAGCGTGGGAGCCATGTGGCACCTCAACAACAAAGTGGTCAAGAAAAAGTCCTCAAGTGGCCTTCACCACAGCTCAGCAGAGTACGCACAAGATCTTGTCGAAACATGGACAGAACAATCGCAAGCCCGTAATCTCCCGGAGCACATTCAAGAGGCCCTCTCCTCCCTTTCAAATCTATGCGCGCTCCGTCTCATATAGGCGTTGCTGAAGGTCGATTAAGAGGATACGGTGGAGATAACCGAGGAAGAACTGCGGCGTTCCCTCATTCGAGGTAAGGTAACTGCCCCAGGTGATGACTGTGTCATCTAGTCAATTCTCCGTTTGCTCCTGAAAGTCCCCTGTCTTCGCACAGGGTATGCGTCCAATGCCTAGACCTCCAGCACAATAGCACCCATTCCAAAATGTGGCGCTGCCAAATTCAGACCCATTTCCCTCACCTCTTGCTTCAGCAAGGTGATGGAACGTATTCTCCTTACCCATCTCATGTTCCAGCTGGTATGGTTTCCTACCACAACGGAAAACGCATCACTGTCTCATGGAACTCTTTACTCGCCTCTCCCCCATAAGTTTTGTAGCCTTCATAGACCTTAAAAACGCCTTTGATATTGCAAATAGAGATATTATTTTTGATCAGTAAGTAGACTTCGGCGTCAAAGGTAATTTCTTAAGATGGAGTCGTGGATACCTCCGCAACAGAACTTCCAGTGTCTTCTCTATGGGGGCATGTAGCTCCACCAAGGACTTCAATCTTTGTACTCAACAGAGTGGCGTTCTTAACCCCTTTCTTCTTAATGTCCTTATGCATCGCCTACTTTCTCTTTTTCCTGACATTCCCGGTACCACAGTTACCTATTAGGCAGATGATATCTGCATTCGCTCGGAGTCGCCGGAAGATCTTCAACGTCTCCTCACTTCATTCTCAGCGTCGTCTTCTGCTTGTGGTCTCATCCTCTCCCCAGACAAGAGTAGGATCTTCTCTCCTCGTAACCTGGGGACACTTCCAGAATTCACTGTGGGAGATAGTGTTATTCTTCCATGTACGCAGTACATCTACCTGGGTGCACTTATACGGATTACTCCAGCTACACCTGTACGACAATGTGTCCATCCCATCGTCCGGGACCTCATAGATCGACTGCAACAGCATTTAACCCCTCTCATGTGGCTCACCAACAATGCTACCGGGATTTTTATCCCTGTAGCCAGAACTGTTTACATCATGTTTATCCTATCCGTTGTCGACTACCTTTCGCCTGCACTTTGTCAACTCCCCCCAAAAATCCCTAGATCCTCTTAAAAAGTTTCAAAACAAAGTCATGAGATATATCCTGGGTTGTCCTACCTCCACCAGGATAGTCAACATGCAAACTGAACTCAATCTTCCTTCCCTTGTTAAGAGAATATACGCTAATGTCTCCTGCTTTAGTGTCAAATGTCTTCACTTTCCCCACCTTGCCCTCATTATTCCCATGTCATTAGAACCTCCCTTGACCCAAATTCACCTCAGCCTCTACTTCGGTCAGATGGTCTCACCCTCATTAAAATAATTTTTCTATGCTTCAGAACCTCGATATTGATGTACCCGTAGAAAAGGTTGATCACGGTCCTCCACCCTGGAGGATTCCCTGTCCATCAGTCACCTTTACTCACACCATAGAGGCGGACCCTCCTCTACTTCAGAAACAATTAGCTCTAGAGACCATGCACAGAGCCTCTACCTCAATCCCTGCCGTACACCATCTTTTCACCGACGGTTCCCTTCAGGCAGATAGGAGTGCGGGATGCGCTCTCTTCTCACTGGATGTGGACCCACCGGCGGGAGGTTGGGTCGGTTGTAGACTTTCGAACTGGTCAAGCTCAACCTAGAGTGAAATACATGGACTCTTGGATGCAGTTTATCTCCTCCTTCAGAGGAGATTGAACGGTATACTCATTTGTGATTCTCAATCTGCTCCCCAGGCCCTCTCCTCCTATAAGCCCTTATGCCTCCCTTTAATTCAACAATTGTTACGTCTATTAGCTTTAACCCATGATAATTATCCTGCCATAGTTTTTTGTGGGTTCCATCTCATGTTGGAATAACAAACAATGACATTGTTGACCGTCTTGCGAAGAATGCCTGTGGACTGGCCCTCCCTGCTGCTGGAGCTACATCCTTACCCTCTGCTACCGAAAGAGAATACTTTCAGCCGCTCTTCACCTTACAATCCAACGCAGGTATAGTGAATGGGCTGAGAGTATATTCATCCAACAATATGATCATTTTCTTCCTTATTCACACACGTATTGTCGACGTGACTTATGGTCCGCAGACATAATGTTGTCTCAGCTCGTACTCGGTTAGGATACAGACCTATCTGGTATCTGAGGCGGGGGATATTCCGCACTTCTCTTCTTGTAAACTCTGTAACTGTCCTAGCGCTAACACCCTTCAACATTATTGCCTTGATTGTGCCAGTACCAGGGAACTCGTACTACAGAAAGAGTCACTAACCACTATATGTCACCACCTACCTATACATAATAACTTGTATATATTTCTTATAAGTTACCCACACTATGGTGAGTGCTAAATCCCTTTGTCCTTAACTCACATCAATGTCTTCATATCATAAGTTATAGCGCGTCCTGCGAGACTCGAGTACCACTACGATTCCAGACGTTACTATTTGAAATTAACTATCAATATATAGATAATCCACACTTTAAACAATAAACAAGCAAATAAACAGTTAAACAAACGAAGGTACAAACGATCACAATCGACATACCTGAGGAATTTTTGTCGTCTAAATAAGGCGTCAAGTAATAATACAAATATTTCCTCATCTCGCTGAAGACTGAAAAAGTTGGAGGTTTGGTCAGAATAAATATTGACTTTATTTACAAGTTTGCCTGAGTGCTAGAAGTACTGAGATGCATCATGAAGTGTGGGTTGACGTGGGTGTGGAAGCATAATGGACCAGTACAAAGGCAACGCCGGTGTAGCAATTAAAAGTGAAGTGTTAGGTAAAAATGAAGTGCCAGGCGTACGACTCATTCGGACAGCGTCGGACAGCGGTCGGTTGGCGTTGCTCTGCAGTCAGCCTCAATTGAAGTCAGTTCTGCTTCGATGATGGACATGCATTCCTGACATGTACGTGCTTATGCGTTTGGTATTGTTTAGAACATATTATTTTAATACAGTTAAGTACTTTAGTGAGTGTTACCCAGAGGTCAGGAGGTTGTGTGGATGATATTATATACTGTTTAGTGAGTGTCACCTTAGGGTCAGGATGTTGTGAATCTTACCCTAAGGTATATATATATATATATATATATATATATATATATATATATATATATATATATATATATATATATATATATATATATATATATATATATATATATATATATATTATATTTTAGGACATGGCGCGCCCGAAAGTTGTAAACATTTAGATCTCCCTATTCTGAGGATTTTGAACCCCATATATACCAGGCTGGAAGGAAGGTGTGGGTGTGCTTATTTTTGATGTATGGGCCAAGTGCAAGTTTGAATTTCCACCGGTCTGCATTGTAAGAAAAGTTAAATGTTTTAATACTTAGACGTGATTCTGATTCGTTTTTTATCAAGGATTTGAAAAATGCTTTGTTTTGCTCTATCACGTCACACTTTATTACCAATAAAACAAGATAATATAACTTATACATATACAAATACAATATACAAATATGACAAGATAATTCAAATAAGACAATTCAGTAGGCTTCAAAGTTAACTAAACTTAAAGATTATGGTGATTAAGGCTATTTGTCTACAAATAAAGACAGAAATGATATACAGTATATGAATATGTATGAACATAATATTCTTCTTCTAGGATGGGTGAAGCTTTCATTTTTTTCCATTTTCTGGCAATCTTTTCACTGGCACAATCTCTCTTCAGCATCCAGCAGTAGTCTGCCATCATGTTCACATTCCACCTTCCTTGATACCTCTTTTCCATTTCCTTAATGTCTTGGTGAAATCTTTCACCTTGCTCTTCACCTAAACTACCTAAATTTTCAGGAAAATACTCATATTGCAACCCATGTTTTTAAAGTTATTCAACATACCTTCAACAATGTTTTGATAGTATAGATCATTTCTATTACCTAAAAAACTATACACAACATTCTTGAAATTATTCCATGCTTCTTTCTCACACTGGTTCATCGATTCTTCAAATTGGTGGTCCAACATTAACTTTCGGATGTGAGGGCCCACGAGAATGCCAGCTTTGATTTTTTTCACATGTAACTCATGGAATTTCTCTGCATATGTACCTGAAACAATCACTTTCCTTATATAGGGCTTTTACAAATTGTTTCCTTAACCCTAATTTAATATGCAGAGGAGGCAACAGCACTTTCTTGGGGTCAGTCAATCTCAATGGTTTATGTATAATATTTTTGGAACTTGGCACAAGAGTCTGTCTAGGTGGCCAGTGTTTTTTGTCGCAATCTTCACCGAGCAACAAAGCATTGACTTTGAAATCTCCACAAACCAACCAACCATGATCTTTATAATGAATTTTCTCTAGAAGTATCTACAAATTTTCATAAGTTTCCTTAAGATGAACAGAGTGAGCCACAGGAATTGATGAAAATAAATTTCCATTATGAAGTAAAACTCCTTTGAGACTTATTTTTGAAAAATCAATGAGCATCCTCCATTCAGTAGCTGCCAAAATAGTTAATTAAAGCAGACACATCATTACAATAAACCAAGGAGCCTTCCTCTGAAAAAAAAAATTGGTTCTTGTTCACGTTGCCTACAGTGGGGGGGATACCATGAAAAATAAGTCCCTTTGGTCAATAACTTCTTTGATTTCAACCTAGATCCTGAAAGTTCAGCAGACTCCTTTGGTAAATTCAAATCCCTAACCAGATCGATAATTTCACTCTGGGTAAACACCACCGGTATATCAATAATATCTTCAGGTTGATAAACATCACTTCCGTTACCTGACGATAAATCACGGTCAGATTCTGATGACACGTACTGCAACATCTGGCGGAATGGGGACTGGAACCTCAGGGCCATGTGGCACTGGTCTCATGGCAGATGGAATCTTGGAATAAATGATTCCTTGTTTATGTTTTGCATTAAATCCCTCTATCATCACAGAGCAAAAATATCAGTCATTCCCATGATTTCACAGCTCCCGCCATACCATAGGGACTCCAAATGGCATAACTTTTGTCCTACCATATTTCCACAATCTTAAACATTCAACACAAGTGCGACATACTTTATGTGGAGCCCAAGGTTTATATATATCACCTATTTTCACTCCAAAGTAGGCAAAATATGCATTTTTCACGGATGCGATTATTTCTTGTTGCTTATGCACAAAAAAGCACCCACATATGTAGCAGAATACGTTTGGCTTGTTCAAACAACCACGAGAAGACATATTTACAACAGGAATAGTAACTATAGAGGAGCAAAACAAGGAGATTTAACATTACATCCACGAAGAAAGGACACAACTTTGTTAGGTAATTCAATTAGTATATTTTTCCTTTTCCTTTTCATAATGATCTCGCACCATACCGCTTTATCATACAAATGAGCATTCAAGAAATTTACATTGTCTACAAGAAAAATAAGAGAATTCCTCACTAATATAACCACACCCCTACTAGGTTCAGTCTGCACACCATCGAATTTACTATTTAACTTTCACTAAAAAAACTGATGGATTTTTATGTTTACCAGTAAATTGAATTTCAAAAACTAAATTAATTCATTTTATTATCAAAGTTTACTCGTCTATTATACCACTTATGCACTGGACTGATATTTATTTATTTCCCTTTATTATCAGTATTTTGTAATATTTCTGGCTTCACTGCATTTTTACTTCCAACAACTCAATTAATGAATTGAATTATTATACATCCAAACGCATGGAAGTCGAATATAACGCTACTGATCAGTCGCCACTCACTAGTTCTGCTCACCACGGAATCTCCGAGCGTTCTCAGAGAGTGCCGTACGATATGTTGGGCAAACACTTCATTTATACCTAGACTTCACTTTTAACTGCTACATCTGAATGAACACTCAGCTGCTCCCGGTGTCTCCTCCACCTCGCAAATAATACGAGCGGTCTCTTATGGAACGAGCGATAGCGTCAGCGCCATCGGTGAAGAGAAAACTATATAGTAAATTTCTCTCTCTCTCTCTCATCACTGTATACCATGATATAAGGGTTATTCCTCACTTCACTCCTCACCCTCGGTCGTCTTGCTTCGTGCTTCACCCACCTCACTGCCAAACATTCTCTGCTGAAAAACCATCAACTGATTTCATACATTTAGGAAGTAATGTACAACAAACTGATCAGAAAATCGTAGGTTGCTAACGAAACTAAACATAAATTTGTTTCTTCTTGAAAATATTACACAACCACTTCGATCTGTAATATTACGTATTCCAAGATTCAATATATTAATATTACGCAAAAAATATAAATATATTTTATGGATGATGTACAGTACAGTACCGCACTAAAAAAAACCGGTAATGGTTAGGGTGTACGAAAAAATCGACTCAGTGTACGAGGCCGTAAGGAAGACCCGGATGCAATTATCATACGAGGCACCTTAGGCGACGCAAGGTAGACAGGTAGTTTGTTTTGGTGCTGGCTGTATGACGGGCGTGTGGAGTACACACCCACTGGGTAAGTCTTTTATAATCTTCCAACTAGTCTCTCGGAACACTGCGTCATAGCCTTGAGTAAATTATATGATCCATGCATGAAAATATCCGAGTATTGTTTGAGAAGGTGAATATAGATAAATGCAGTTTTAAAACTATGAAATTCCATCACTGATTTTTTCATCGTAGTAAGACTAATGCAAGAGTCTCCATGAATACATTCCCACCTTTAGAGTACCCGTAATGGACTCTAACCCTACCTTTTATAATTGTGATGACTCGATATTATCCTACCAAGAAGAGCCAATAATAACCCACTTTCAGAGAGCTGCAACCCCTTCATCACCCTTCTCCCGAGGAAGAACGGTATTTTTGCGTTTTCACATTCCACATTCCTACCACTAACTATTATCATATTCTAATAAGACGTCTAATTATAATATAATTTTCATCTATGACATTACCGTCGCAAATGTATAATAACGTAGATAGCATATAAATACAATTATTTTCTTCCATTAATTTTCCGCCATTATCGCCTACCTCACCTCCCCACACTACGTGTCTCCTTCATAAATCATTATGCACATGCGTTCCCGTACTCGTCACGGGACCAATCAAAAGCGTTTTTTTTTGCAACCAATTAAAATGATTTGTGGTTTAATTCGCGGTATTTTTTGCCCAATCAAAATCGATTTTTATTTTGGGTCTCTCATATTTCGAAATTCAAATTCATTTCCGACCATGGAAGTCTGCGATGGGTGTCACTTCAATTACATGGAGCTGATTGAGAGTTTTGGGGAAGAAACTATAGCATTTTTTCGATCGCATGGTGTTCTTCCAACCTCAGTAAAGTGTACTAAGAGCAAGACTGAATGTAAATATTGCAAAGACCAACATATGTGGCGTTGTGTAAGAATCTCAGAATCCAACGACGAACAAGAACCAGCCCAATAAGGTAAGAAATAGGTGATTCCATCATATGGTGAGAGTCAGTTAGGTTAGGTTAGGTTTGGTTTTTGTTTTTCTAGTGTGTTTTGGTGTATTTTTTATTCGCTTAGCCATTATTTTTTTTTCGAAAAACGTCCCACGAAAAAAAAATCGATATAAAAACCCTGCCAATTTCCGACGGAAATGAAGGTCATATTCGGTCTAAACACACATGAATACACTAGAAAATAAATTTTTTACTTTCTAACAGAGTGGAAGGTGAAAGTGCAAATTCACCGGAAGAACATCGACAACCAGACACTACCTTGCGACCAACCATAGTCAGTCATAACTCGCCTCCACTGTCTAACCCCTGGAGCACTTTCTGACAATTCTCTCCCTCTTAGTTGAGGATCAAACAAGCTCACGTGAGCAGAGGCCGAGGAAGGGAACAAATAAGAGCCTTACAGTACAGCCAGTGAAGCACGCTTGATGCAGGAATGTCAGGTATTATTACGGTGAAGCTGTATTACTGAGGGTAATTCCATATTATCTGGAACAAATGGAGAATTCATCATATAAAGACGACAAAATTTCCGATAAGCACTTTGAACGAATGTTCACTAAACCTCGTAATCTAATTCGTGAAAACTATTAAGAGTGTAGACAGATTGTGTTTTCAGTAAAGAATAAAAACCTCTGGTCATGTGTGGCGTGACCTATTTGCAGTGATTAATGTTTATTAATTGGAGAAAGAAAACTAAGTACAGGTAAACTGCCTACTGTACACACACACTCATTACACGTTTAAATCATCCAGGTTATTATCAATTTGAAAACTAGAATTATATGTAATACCCTTGTATTACATTTTCTTTTTATTGGCGTTATTGTCTTGAGGGAACGGAACTTCGTGCCAAAGTACGAGATTCTTTTCTTACCTTTTGATGTACAGTTAACGACAAAATTCTGCACCCCTGGGTCTGACGGCCTTCACAACGATCACTGATTGAGGACATGTTCATTTGGTAAGGTGGTACTTCCGATTGTGTGATGCATTGTGTAACCAATACGATGTATTCTGTATATCACGTATAGTTAATACAGATAAAATAACAGGGATACATATAAAACCCATGATGTTCCGAATTCTTGGTCCGGTGTGTTATATTGAATAACACCGCAAAGGTGAAGATTTTGTTTTTGTTGACTGTACACATGAGGTGTGCCCTGACATGTTGACCTATACTCCAGCTAGACGTGTCTAGTACACCATTGATTTTATGAATCAACCCAAGGGACATCTGTCACGTTGGCCTGGCGTCGCACATCACAAGCTGAGAATGGTGTAAATACTTGTTAGTCAGTTTTATATTTACAAAAAGCCGACGGAAATATACTACTGGCACTGACTCATACCGAGTATCAATCACATAATACCTCCTCAATGAATATTTGAATCCAGGACTCGGTGCAACAATCATCCTGACATCGTACCTTCACTTTACGGCATGTTCCACTTCTTTTATTTTTATCATTAAGCATCGAGATGAAGGTTAGAATAATAAAACAAAGGCAATATCAGGGCGGCGTCGTCCATGTTGTGTAGGTCTGGGGTGTATAGAGCGATCAATGGGCTGTTTAGCCAGGTGAAGCTAAACCAGTGATTGTCCCCAGACCACCAGCCTGCATTGCGTGCTGTTTTGAAGTACTCATGACCACAGTTATACCACCAGCCTTCACTGTGTGCTGTGTTGAAGTACTCATGACCACACTTATACTGCCAACCTTCACTGTGAATCACATCCGGTATACGATCAATTTCCATTACTTGTGGTCCGTTAACCGTGTACCGCTCGCCTTGTGTCTAACTTTATGGTTACTGAAGTAAAGACCGTCAAATGCTGTACCTGCGAGAGAGGCTCGTCTGTTCTTTATCTGCTGCTCAATATTGGCTGTCCTTCTGTGTTAAAGGTTTTGTCAACTTTGTCTTGATTTACATTGAGTTTAAACTATCAGTGTCGTGTTCAATAAGTTACAATCGTCAAGCAGACACAGTCGCAAGCTCTTGGGGATAGATTGTTGTGTCAAGACTGCTTCTACATGTAAGTACTGGCTTATTGACACATCAAATGCCGCCATGTTTGGCACACTGAATCACTCGCTCAGGACTCACTTTGACAGAAGGAGTCACCTTCACACACTGGTCTGAATGCATGAACCAACACTTCATTATCCGAACCAGGTGACAGCTAGCATTGTTGGTCTTCATCACACACACACACACATATGTACCACGTGACGCAGGACCTCGTCAGGAAGGGCCCCGAGACCCAGGTAGTCACCACCATCAGGGTAAGGTCCGGGATATTCACCATTCTCTAAGTTTTTACTTACATTATTTATTTTCTTCAACATTTCATCATTTACCCGTTTTTATTCTTCCTCTCCTATTCCGAAGTTATTTCTTCTCATCACGTTCAGATTATCCAGATATCACCTGATGAATAAACACCCTAACGCTATTTAGGGGAGTTCAGGTTAGGTCAGGATAAATTTGATCAATGTTAGGGTACTTTAATCATCAGGTGAAATAAGTAGGGGGGGTAATCTTCACATGATCAATTTTAAGTATTCTATTTCTATTATTCTTCGTCCTCGCTTTTATCTCTTCCCGTCTCTCAGAATGACACAGCATCATCCTCTTCCGCTCCGTGTACCTCTCTCCCACCTCACATGACCCAGGCTGTGAGGTAAGCCCCCTCCACAACTCTCACTTCTCTCTCACTTGCCTCACTCACTACCCCCGCCCCCCACGTCCCCCACAACCCGGCCTCCAGCCAGCCTTCAATAACAATCTCCACTCCTTCCTCTCTCACGCACTCTGTATCTTCTTCTTCTTCTTCTTCTTCTTCTTCTTCTTCTTCTCCACACACTCTTCTATTCATCCATATTTTCACATTCATATTATTTGTCCCCTCAGTCTTTCCAAATTCACTCTGTTTTAATGTGTGTGTGTGTGTGTATGTGTGTGTGTGTGTGTGTGTATATTTGCCTGTGTGTGTGTGTGTGTCTCCTTTTCCTTCATTCTCAACCCCACTTCCTCCATTGTTCATTCAATTCTCTCATGTTCCCTTCCGCCCATTCTTTCTCCATCTCCTTTCTACGGTTCTCTTTCCTTTTTTTCATCGAACATTCTCTTTTGCGTTTCCTCTATTCCCTCCGCCTTTTTACTCTTTCGCTCTTCTCACTTTCCTTTTTCACCGTTCCTCCCTCTCATCATCCCTCTCTTCCTCTCCCCCCCCCCATGTTTTGTACCCCCACCCGCCCATCACTCTTTCTTTCTACCATCCCAGGATCCCTTCCATCTTCCTTCCCATATTCATTCCTACTATCCAGCTCTTCTCACCTTCCCTCCCACTAACCCACCTTCCCAACCACCAACCCAGGCTCCTTTCAACCTTCCCTCCCAGTAACTGAGGCTCCTTCCCACCTACCCTCCCATCATCCCATTCTCTTTCTTACCTTCCCTTGCACCTTCCCTCCTACTTCTACCTCTGCTAGTCGCCCACGGAGCTGCCCAATGACATTCCATGACCAAAATTGGAGACGAGGTCATGAGTGTAGCTGTGTGACGTGTACCCCTCCCCCTTCCTCTTCCTTTGTTGGGAGGATGAATGGTGCGGGGGAGGATGAATGGTGAAGTGAGGAGGATGAACAGAGGAGTGTGTGGGAGGATGAATAGTGAATTGCGAGGGAGAATGAATGGTGGGGTGTGGGAAGATGAATGGGGGACTGGGGGATGATGAACGGGGGTGGGGGAGGATGAACGGTGGATTGTGTTTGAGAATGATTGGTGGGATGTAGTGTGTGGTAGAATGATTGGTGGGGTGTAGTGTGTTGGAGAATGATTGATCAGGTGTAGTGTGTAGCCGTAAAGTGACCATATTTCTTGAAGCTAAAAGCGGGACATACCAAAAATCAGTACACCAGCACCGATTGTACAGTTATACTTGACCCAAAACCAAAACAATTGTACATAACCATGGTATTTGCTTACTAACCTTCTAATGCTCGTACTTTTCACTGGATAAGATTTGTTTTACCATCCTTGGAGTTGATTTTACCATATTGTAGAAATTCAGACAGGTTTGCTTTAAGTTAACTTTCGTGACTAGTAAGGCTTTGAGGTTTGAGTCTTTTTGTTGTGACCTTTCAAATGGCCACAGTTTGTTCATTTGAGAGAAAACACGTTCGGTAGGTGAATTTGTTCCAGGAAAACACAGAATGAACTAAACCAATTTTAACATGTGCTGGTGGGTAATAGATCTGTCCTTAAAGTGAGTGAACACTTCTACCCAGCGTTGGTATTTGCTTTAATGAGGCCCACTGCATATATGCAAAGTCTTGCAAGTGACCTGCCACTGGCCTAAATAATGAACACATGTGCCATCAAAATCTGTAACTGTTTTCTTCAATGTTGATGAATCAATTAATTCATCTTCTTCAAATTTGTTTGCTAGAACCCTCACTGAATGTGGCAAAAATACATTGTCTTTCTTGGATTGAAAATTTTTCTTCGAAGTATTGATTGCGATCATAACTTCTACTCCTGTTGTATCTTCCCCTTCAATCTTTGAGATGACTTGATGGAATGTGGCTAACTGATTATGCGCAAAGTTGAGCCAGACTTCTGCACAATGGTTCTCCCAAAAAATCTTTAGCACAACAGGACACTTGCTTTGACTGAGAAAATACGACTTTAAGCCAGGAAACATTCTAAGAATTCTCTCAACAGCAGGCATTAGTGCTAACCATCTTGATTCAGTGTACCCCAGTTGCTGTTTATATTCAATTACCACAAAATCGCAGTAGCCCTTCAGGTCTTCTACTCTAACTGTAGAAAAATAGAAAAATATAATATATCTTAACAACAACTATTTCCACACCATTTGGCAGAGTCTCAGGCAGTCTGCACAGCATTATGTAAAATGCGGGCACAACAACCAATACCAATTAATTCTCAGCCTAAGTATGTATTAAGTTTCCTAAAAATGTTATTAACTCCTTTTCTTTGAGCTCCAACAAAATTACAGTTTGTATTATCACTGCAGAAAGCAACTAATTTCATGCCAAGATCATGTTCTTTGATAGTATCTGTTAAAGAGTTTACCAAAATATCCGAGGTTTCTCCAGGCTGAGACTGAAAGTCAATGAGTTTACCTGAACACCTTCATAGGGCTGAAAGAAGCGTATCAGTACACGGAAGATTTTGGTGCTCCTATGTTTGCTTGCATCAGTTTATACTGTTACACAGTGAGCATCTTTCAACTGGTTATCCAGTTCTGATGCGGTAAATGGTGCAAATACATTTGTAACAATTGCATGACGTTTCGTTCTGGGACATCTAAATTTTGGCTCAAAGCATTTCTGAAAGATTTTTGACCTACAGTCATAAGATCGGAAGCTTTGATTCTCTTTGATTGTATGGTAGACCCACAAACCCTCAACAGCAGTCACCTCCAGATCCTTACTGTTAGTAGACACACTTTTAAAAAGGTTGTGACTTTTGCTAGACGAGGCACTGATATCGATAGCTTTGTGTTTCTGTGAGATCAGATGCTTAGCAATATCATTATCTCCACCACGTGCAATGCTAAACTCTCTGTTACATTTCATGCACCAGACATCACTTTCTGTCTTCGTTTTTGTATGAAAGGTTTATTTTGACTGCAGGGAGGAATTAAAAGTACACCTTCGCTTGGGCATTTTCCCAACCAAAATGAAGAAAAACTGTCAAACACAAAAATATTCATCCTAATTTTCTGTGCTTGTCACGCGTGCAATGCTCCAAGAGACTCGACCAACTCTGAGAATTCAGTGAGCAGCATAGCCTACAGTTGCAGTTTTCCGCCTGCTTTCGTAAATTTTCTTTACATGTTGGTATATATTTTCAATGTTTGTACGTTATATATCGAGAATTATAATGCAATATATGATGTGCAAAAACCACTGTGACATTGCAATGCACTTTTTATATCGGTAAAGGCCTTTATAAACGGCAATAAACAGAATTTTACGCTCATGTATCACATAGCATGACTTCTATGCATGCAGCTGGAACAGGGCAGGAATCATACGAATTTGGAGGGCTAAGTTGCCACTGCCAATCTCTCTCTCTCTCTCTCTCTCTCTCAAAAACGTTTCTAATTTCTTGTAAAAAAAAATCGTAAATGAAGCGGGACATTTCGGGACAAATTATGTAAATGCTAAATGCGGGACATTATTGGGACGCTGTCAGAAATCGGGACTTTTGTTGGAAAATCGGGACGTCTGGTCACCTTATTTAGGAGAAAGATTGGTAGGGTGTAGTGGGTTGGAGAATGATCGGTGGGGTGTAGTGTGATGGAGAATAATTGGTGGGGTATAGTATGTTGGGGGATGATTGGTGGGGTGTAGTGTGTTGGAGAATGATTGGTAGGGTGTAGGAGAATGAAGACAGAAAAAGAGTAATGGATGCTTGTGACATAATTTTTTTTTTATATAAATAACTTCAAGAAATGCGCGCGCGCGCACGTGTGTGTGTGTGTGTGTGTGTGTGTGTGTGTGTGTGTGTGAGTGTAATAATAAAATAATAATAATAATAAACGGTTTATTGAAAAAGTTTGCAGCCCGAGGGCTGAAAATATACATTGGACATAAATGACTTATTACATACAGTACATTGGTGGTTTAACAAAAGCCTTCATTAGAGAAAGGTGAAGGAATATACAGTGAACATACAGATTAATGTTTACACACGTAGATCATGTGAGCTGAGGTGTTGAACAGCAGACACGTAGTGTAGTAACTCCCTCACAGATGGCGTTATGAGGGGCATCACGTGGAGTACTAGTTCCCTCACAGGTGGTGTTATGAGGGGCCTGATGATGTAGTAATTCCCTCACGGATGGTGTTATGAGGGGACAGATGTGGTGTAGTAATTCCCTCACAGATGGTGTATGAGGGGCCTGATGTGGTGTAGCAATTCCCTCACAGATGGTGTTATGAGGAACTTCACATGATGCTGTAGCAACTTATTCACTACGTGGTGTCATAGCATCATGGAGACACCACGTGGTCTGTTGTCACAGGACTTCACTCACTCAAGGGGCTGGGGTGGGGGATATAGTTGACAGGATGGACAATATCGTGTCTGGTAATGGGAACAAACCCATTATCTGCCTCAGTGCAGGAGGCAATGATATTAGCCGGTGTAGGAGTGAGGAGCTTCTTGATAAGTTCAAGACAGCTATAGATCGTATTAGGACTAAGGGAGAGATCCCTATCATATGTGGTGTCCTGCCTAGAAGGAGAGTTAGCAATGAATGGTTGTCAAGGGCAATTGGTGTCAACGGCCGTCTTGACGGATATTGCAAGTCAATATCAGTCCCATTCATTGACAACTGGGACAACTTCAACGGCAGAAGGGACCTTTATGCTAGGGGTGGGGTACACCTGTCTCGGGAGGGGGCGGCAACCCTGGCTGGGTCTCTAGAGGGGGCAGTTCAAAAGATATCAAAGTCTTTAAACTGCTAGGGGAGCATAAGAGCACGGGGGTGGAGGAGACTGCAGTGGTAGCGGGTAAACCAAGTGAAAGATTACAGGGAAATAGTGTTAGGAATGATGACAAAACTAAATTAGACGGAATTTAAACCTAAACGCGGTAAACAGAGGACTCAGAACACGACTAAATTAAATGTCTACTACTCGAACAGTAGAAGCATGAGAAACAAAATGGATGATATTAGGGCCTTGGTATGTACCGAAAAAATCTATATAATAGTATTCACTGAAACATGGATCAACCTAGACTCACATGAGCTTCCTGTCGAATACCAAATTGCGGATTACAAATTGTTCCATACTGATTGGCCGTCCAGGAAAGGAGGCGGAGTAGCCATCTATGTCAGGGATAATCTGAAGTGCGAATTAAATAAGGAAATAAAAACTGAGCGGAATACAGAAACAATTTGGATAGAATTAATCAACGGTTGGGAAAAATTAATCATAGGAGTAATATATAGACCTCCCAATCTTGATAGAATTAATGAGCGACTTATCTGTGATGAAATGCGCAGGGCTTCCATACACAACAAAGTCTGTATAGTAGGCGATTTTAACCTTGGCCAAATAGATTGGACTGACCTTACGGGTAACTCAGTATCAGAGGATTTCCTCGAAACGATCCAGGACTGTTTCCTAAGTCAACATATAACCGAACCCACCCGGGGTAATAATATACTCGATTTAGTTCTGTCGCACAGAGAAAACCTCATTAGCAATATCGAGGTAGGGAACGAACTTGCAAACAGCGATCACAAAGAAATTAGGTTCCAGTTAGATTTTCAGGTCAGACGTAAAGGGAATTCCATTAAAGTCCCAGATTTCAGAAGGGCAAACTGTAGGTTATGCATATAAGCTACTGTTCCGAGTAGCAACCTTCTAAATAAGCTACTGTGCCGAGTAGCATTTATATATATATTTACGTGGCAACACTGCACGTGTTATGTGGCACCATTGCCTCGAGGCTGCCATATGGCAAGGCAGTCTCAGTCTGACTGTGTGAGCCATGCATGGCTCACGCTCGTCACCACTTGTATTTCTCTCATCTATAATAAACGGACTTCAGTGTTACACGGTGTTTCCCTACCCATCACTGCATTCCTCAGGGAACACTTGTAACCACAATGGTGCAGTGGCTAGGATCTGTGGACTTACAAAGTGTGTGAACAATGCCGAGACAGTTACGTCTGCCAGTGATGCGTCGACTCAAAGTGTGTGTTGTGTTGCGCTGTGTTTCGCCGCGATGTGCAGTGTTGGGCCGTCACAGTGCGTTTTAGTGACGGTGGCAGTGTTAGTGTCAGTGTATTAGTGTGTGTCTAGAGCTGAGAGTTGAGCATTGTCCTGTTTTTTGTGGTACCCACGGAGCACGCAGGCGTACACCCTTTTCGTGTGACATCCGGGAAGACACTGCCGGTCTCACCCCCCCCTTCCGCCGCGTCTCTAGCCACCGGCATTAAGGCCACCACGAAGTGCATCTGCTGTCTCAGACACACACACACACACACACGCACGCACGCACGCACGCACTCACTCACTCACTCACGGATAGAACAGTGGACTATATGCGTTATTTCTGCGTTGTTTATGTCATATATATGTGGTTCGAGCTGTTGAGGCGCCACTTTATATACTAAACAGTGCAGTCCACGCACACACAAAGATCGGAGGTAAGAAGGGACAACGTCAAGATGGGAGACACGACTCCCCACCACCTTCTCCTCCACCGGGCGCAGACTCTCATCCTCCACCTCCAGTGACGGACATTGCCACAATTCTGAGGTGGATGGACGACCGGGACGAGAGACGCAGAGAGATGGAACTTCAGAGGGAGGAGACACAAAGAGAGGAGGAAAAGTTGCGTTTTGAGGCACTATTGGCGACCCTGGCACTAATCCACCCTCCCTCACTCGCAGGTAGCGCCCTTCAAGGCGCCAGTACACTCCCTCCTCCACCACACCAGCGTCCTCCAGGTACTCTTGCCTCCAAACAAACAGCTCCCAAGGCATCTGTTCAACCCCCACCCGCCCTCTCACCAGACGTCACGTTTCAGCTTTTTCGTGAGTGGAAGCGGCGTTGGACAGATTACTCCACGATGGTGGACCTTGACAGCATGCCTCCAAACAAACAGCTCATCCAACTGCGGATGTGTTTGTCGCTGGAGACCCAGAGAGTTTTGGAGCACACGTTGCAAGTGCCTCCCGATTCTACCTCTTCAGTGACGGATGTGCTCGACCTTTTACAGGAGCATGTTAAGGGTCGGAACAACGAGGCTTTGCGTCGCCGTGCCTTCACCAGCTGCAAGCAGGCGGAGAACGAATCCTTTGACGACTTTTTTGTACGCTTGAAGAGTTTGTCAGAGGAGATCGACGTCTGCAAGGCGCACAGCCGGGAATGTGAGGAAGCCTGGATCAAGCACGGGATCTTGACAGGTGTCAGGCAGGAAGAGTTGGTGCAGCGACTCATCCCCCTGGACGCTTCCTCCACACTCCAGGTGGTAGTGACTGAATGTCGGTCGTACGAGGCCACCAAGTCCGCCACCTCTGCCTTACGGGCCCCACCTGCTGTGAGAGCTATCTCACAATACAAGAAGGATAAGAAGGCGGGCAACAACGTGAAGGCTGCCGCACGTTCTTCCACGCCTCCGCTTAGTGCTTCCTATGGCAGCTGTGGAAAGCAGCACTGCCCCAAGATATGCCCAGCCTCCGACGCACTGTGTCGTGGATGTGACCGTAAGGGCCACTGGTCTAACACAGACCGGTGCCCTGCACGAGGCCACAAGTGTCAGGCCTGCGGTCGCTATGGACACTACGACAAGTGCTGCCGCCAACCCAAGCCCAAAAGCCCGAGACGAGGAGGAAAGCAGCGCACTTCCCTCGGGGTGGTTCGCACACAGCCCCCTTCAGATGGCCCACGTAGCCCCAAGCAGCAGCTGAGTCACATCAGAAGGGTGGACTCGACCACACGCCCCAGGGCTACCTCTTCCCCCACCATCCGCGTCGCCGTCACACACGGTGATGTGTCGGGTCACATCGAGGTGATACCGGACACCGGCGCCGATACTACGGTGATTGGGTTGAAGCACCTCCAGAAACTGGGCCTCACCAAACGTGACCTGGGACCACCGCCGCAGCTGCTGTACTACAATGCGGACGGTTCCCAGATGCCGGACGCTGTGGGCTCCTTTCAAGCAGAGATCACCTACGGCGACAGGTCGTGTCATGGATGGATCGACGTGCAGCCTACTCTCGCTACACCCTTGTTGTCGTGGGAGCAACTCAAGGAGTTATGCATGGTACCCAGAGACTTTCCCGAGCAGATTCCAGCTGCTCGGTACACCGCCAGCAGGGTGCGTGAATCAACGAGCGACGCCCCTGGTGCTGCCACACAGAGCTGCCCAGAACCCGTGTCCACTCCCACCCACACAGGACGTTCCCCTGCCCAGATCCTGTATGGTCACCCTCTCCGCTCTTGCGTTCCTACACACGCCAAGGCCTTTGCGAAGGACTGGCAGACCAGAGCCGAGAGCTGCGACCGCCGCGCCGCTACACGTGCCAAGGACGCCAAGGCTCGGTATGACGACCGTGCCCGCCCTCTTCAGCCACTGGAGATTGGTGCCCTTGTCCACGTCCAGGACCCGACGACGACACGTTGGGACAAGGTGGGCATAGTGATGGGCGTCGGCCGGTCGCGGGACTACAAGGCCAGGATGCCGAGTGGCCGTGTGTGGTGGAGGAACCGCCGTTTCCTCCGGCCAGTCCCACCCCCTGCTGCTGGCCCCCTGACCGAGGACGAGTCACCTACACCTCACGAGGATCCGCCCCACAGTGCACCTCGACGCTCGGAGCGACTTAGGACTAAGAAGTCCGCTCAAGATAAAGACTATGAGCGTGAGGGGGGAGGGAGATGTAGGTTATGCATCTAAGCTACTGTGCCGAGTAGCAACCTTGTAAATAAGCTACTGTGCCGAGTAGCATTTATATATATATTTACGTGGCAACACTGCACGTGTTATGTGGCAACATTGCCCCGAGGCTGCCATATGGCAAGGCAGTCTCAGTCTGACTGTGTGAGCCGTGCATGGCTCACGCTAGTCACCACTTGTATTTCTCTCATCCATAATAAACGGACTTCAGTGTTGCACGGTGTTTCCCTACCCATCACTGCATTCCTCAGGGAACACTTGTAACCATCACAAACTTTGATAGTTTAAAGAAGCAGCTGAGAGAGGGGGGTATCACTCTTGGATGTGAACCAAGATGACACCGACCTGATAACGAGATCTGAGATTGCCGAGTTCCACGACAATTTAAATAACGAATTACCTAATGCACAAAGGCAGAACATACCATACAAAAAACTCACATCAGACAACAATGACCCTAAATGGATAAAAAATTATTTAAAGAACATTATTGGCCAACGGAAGGCTATAGGTAGAAGGATAAATCGTGGCGAATTTTACCTCCGGGAGTATTATAAGGTACTGGTCGGTAGGGTTAAGACCGAGATAAGAAAAGCCAAGAGGAACTATGAACTGAAGGTAGCAGAGGAGGCGAAAACAAACCCCAAAGGATTCTACCAGATGTATCAAACTAAAACACGAGATAAGATTGGACCAATACGTTCATATACCGGCGAGCTAACTGATAACGACGGAGAAATGAGCAATAATCTGAATAAATATTTTTCAACAGTTTTCACCACCGAAAATTTAAACATGATACCCGAGGCACCGACTCTATTCAGAGATAGTGAAGAAAACAAATTAAGCGAGATAGTAGTGACTAGAAACGATGTTAATAAGCAGATAGACAAACTGAAGCCTAATAAGTCACCTGGTCCCGATGAGATATTTGCCAGAGTATTAAAGGAATGTAAGGATGAGCTTCGTATGCCCTTAGCAAAGTTGTTTAACATGTCATTAAAAACAGGTGGCGTGCCAGAATCCTGGAGGATAGCGAATGTAATACCGATTTTCAAGAAGGGGGATAGATCACTATCCTCTAACTGCCGCCCAATCAGTCTAACATCAATAGTAGGTAAATTACTAGAATCAATTATTTCAAATTCTATTCGAAACCACCTGGAGAAGCACAAGTTGATCAATGATTCCCAACATGGCTTCACAAGCGGGCGTTCATGTCTAACTAATCTATTAACATTCTTTTCATCAGTTTTCGAATCGGTGGACGAGGGGCACAATTATGATGAGGTATATCTCGACTTTAGCAAAGCTTTCGACAGAGTCCCCCACGAAAGACTAATTAGAAAGGTAGAAGCGCATGGCATCAAGGGTAATATCCTCAAATGGATTAGGGCGTGGTTATGGAACAGGAAACAGCGAGTGAGCATAAACGGCACTAAATTTCATTGGAGCAACGTCACTAGTGGAGTTCTCCAAGGCTTAGTACTTGGACCATCATTATTTTTATATACATAAACGACATGGATATCGGCATAGACAGCAACATTATTAAATTGCTGATGACACTAAAATAAGACGTGTAAATAAATCTGACGAGGACGCTGCAAAACTACAGGAAGATCTAAACAAATTTTTCGAATGGTCGGAAAAATGGCAGATGAAATTCAATGTGGACAAATGTAAAGTACTCAGTATAGGAGATGTAAGCAGGGAAACCAGTTACCAGATGAACAACGATGCCATTGTGGAATCCGACTGCGAGAGAGATTTAGGAGTAATGATATGTAGGAATTTTAAGCCAAGTAAACAATGTGTTTTTGCTCGTAACAAGGCAAATAAAGTACTTGGGTTCATACAAAGGAGTGTAAGTTGCAAGACTACCTAGGTCATCTTAAAATTATATCTAGCGCTTGTGAGACCTCACCTGGATTACGCAGTTCAGTTCTGGTCACCCTGTTACAGAATGGATATAGAATCATTGGAAAGAATCCAGAGGAGAATGACAAGACTAATCCCGGGCATTAGGAACCTTGAATACAGAGACAGTTTAAAGCATCTTAATTTGCACTCCCTCGAGAGACGTAGAGTGAGGAGCGAAATGATAGAGGTGTATAAATGGAAATCAGGGTTAAACTAAGGGGACATTACAAAGGTACTCAAACTATCCAACCAGGAGCGAACTCGTAACATTGGTTTTAAATTAGACAAATTTAGATTTCGGCGTGAAATTGGTAAGCACAGGTTTGGAAACAGAGTAATGGATGAGTGGAACAAGTTACCAATTAGCATCATTAACTCAAATACGCTGAATAGTTTCAAACATAGGTTGGATACTTTTATGAGCAATAGGGGTTGGGTATAAACGGGACTGCCCAGTATGGGTCAATAGGCCTGCTGCAGTTTCCCCCATTCTTATGTTCTTAAGTGGGTAAGGTGTGGTCCCAGGCCTCTCTATCGTGGAGTCTCACGGGAATTATCACTGGGTACCTGGGACCTGCAGAGTTGTTTTTCACTGACTTAAGCACTGTTCACCACTATTCAACACTGGTTCCATTCCTTTCCCAAATGAAATAGTAGCTTCTGGCGAGAACTTGTTGATATTCCTGTGGTGAGGAGGGTTCAGGGGAGGGAGTTGGTATGGGCCAACATAATAGTTGACGTGGCTGCTGCTGAGCAGCGCCAGGTGTGTCTGACCCGTCTTGACCCGTCGGTGGTCAAGGATGAAACACCAAGACTTCTGAGGATGTCTTCAGGATCAGCACTGCCTCACCTGGAAGACGAGTTAATATACTGTTTCTAACACACAAGAGGATGGAGAGATGAATGGTCGACTTCCCATTGGCGGGTTAATAGATCATTTACTCCCTAGTTGATATGTGGGGTTTTAGCAGCCATGTTATGTAACAAAGATAACAGGAGTAATGGTGAAAATGATACATGGGCATTTCTATATGAGAGTAATGATCAGTGTACAGTACATAAAGATTTGAAGTGTTCATTATGGGCAAGATGCTGTATAGGAAATGTATACTAATTAATGACTTTTTAGAATCCAAAATTTTATTATTATTATTATTATTAATACCCGAATCAGTGTCATTGTTATTGTTTGTAGTGTCCTATAATTAACCTTGCTCATGTTCCATCCATATAATGAACTTACAGCATACTCCCCATGAGCTACATATTGGCCATTAGGGGATGTACTGTATTCTACATCGCCCAGAGTGGATAAAAGCGAGATATGAACGGGTCGTGTCAGACTTTGGTAGACAGAAAGAGTGTGAGGGATGATATATGAGGGTACGCACGCGCGGGCATTGTGTGTGTGGGAGTTTGCAGGGATGGTTGGCCAACTCGCTTGGCCTTGAATATGTAGATGTTCCTGTCCAGGGTGTGGTCGCCGTGTACCCCTAATTACCATAATTTATCATTCTGGTCGCGTGTTAGTCCTCATGAGCAAGATGGGCTTCGTGGTTGTTGATAAAATAGACGAGTTTTGTTTATGTATATTACGTATAAGGATATACCGGAGTTGTTTTGTGAAGGGTGTAAATCGATTTTAGTTAACAGTCTAAGCTAGTATAAGGATTCAAAACACACACCTGAACAAGTTGCGTGGTATGTGAGGTAAGGGAGTCAAGTACCATACAGCACACTGGCAGGAGCCCATCTTTCGTCAGCAGACTAGCACCTCCACGCTCTACACCACGACAGATGGGGAAAACTCGAGAACTCAAACCCAGCCTTTTGTAAACTCTCCCCGGCGGTCTGAAATTCATCAATTCAATCTATTTGTAGATAATTTAGACAAATCACTCAGGCAGACAAAGTGTCCTTTCGTCTGTTAAAGTAACGTGATGCACTTATTCCTTATGTCTTGCACCTCACCCCCTCTCCTGTTTTGAGCACGACCAACAAGCTCCCTCTTAGCTCTTTACTGCTCCTCTCCACAACTACGTATTACCCAGCGTGATGCTGATATGACAACATGTACTGAATAAAAATGAAAGCTAATTAATGTTTGAATAATTCTCTTCAGCGACCTACCTGTACCCTACAACTTCCTCGACATCATTATAGCTGACAATTTTTGGTTACCATCGTTGAATGTGCCAGTCCATACACTCCACACAAGACTGTTAGCCGGATAAATGGAAAAATAACATATGTGGAACAGTACACAGTATTTCTAATTGGTTTTGTATATCCTTCCTTGCATTACCTGATTGAAATTTCAAACAATTTGTCACATACAGAAACTTCATTTAAAAACAAAAAATATTAATAATTCATCGCCTTCTACATAAACTCCTCCTTCTCTCCACCACTCTATGGGTATCAACTGTCAGCATTATATAACTAACATGAGATCTGATACTGCCAGTGAATGACAGCTACCCACTAATAACGGCCCATCTGGTGGGAAAGCGGGATCAGAGGTTGGCGCTAGACAACATTATGGTGGGCGGGGCCCCAAGTCTCGCTCAACCAGAATGTGTGGCGTCGGTCACTTTTTTTTCTCGCAGCTCACCATATGTGGATGACTTACAGGCCAGTGTTGTGGCTGACTGGGTGAGTTGGCTCGCTTATTACTCATTTAATTGATTCTCGCCAGCGTTCACTGTTGACAGCAGGGAAGGGATGGGCGGATCCTCGAGGGGCGACCATCCTGCCCGTGGATGTAGAAGCTGGGAGGAGACACGGCTTTCATAGCTCACCAGAAGAAATGACAACATAGCACAATAATAATCTCACTGTCATTCGACAGATTGTTTCATCTTCTAAAATTTGGAATACTGCTCAAGACGTTGCAAGACTTGTTTGGTTTAAAAATCATCGTGGTAACATTTAGATTATCGCTTATAAATGGAGAACTGGAGATTAAAATGTTAAGAACAAATGTGATGCATAGGTATTTTCTGTATAGTGTTCAAGATCATTTACTTCTTTTTTTTTTGTTCTTCAATTGTAAAATCAAAATAAATGAGTTACTTTTTCAAGTAACTAAATTTCATTTTATTTATTATAAATGTTTTGTTCTTTGACATTTTGAAGAATATTTCGAGTATTTAGAAATGTTCACTATTACACGTATTATAACATTTAAATACGATTAAGGTGTTCAACAACATAACATCCGTGTATCAGTGAAATTAAGACCTCAAATTCTTGCCATGAAATACTACATAAGAAGAAGACTTAACGACGAAGTTCCTGGGTTATTAGCATTAGTCCATGGCGTGTTTCGTGGATGTTGTATCATGTTCGTGGATAATCATGCAGTGGTATGACTAGGTGATGAATCATCAATTTTCCACAATATTTTATTTCAGTTCCTCATTTTAGTGTTCAAGTGACACGTGCTGAAGACAACACATGTTAAAGATCTGCCAATACTAAGAGAGGTTTGTGATGATGACGTGCTTAGCTAACAAAAAATCGGAATTAAAAAAAAAGATCGGCAAGACATGAGATATATATTTTAGTTTGATACCTCCTCAATTAAATTTTATATTCCCCCAGAGACTGTTATGCTATTTCCAATAGAATAATAGGGTCGGTATTAACAACGTATAAGGGTGGACTTAACTATTTAATAATTAAAACACACAACACTCGTATGACATACTGCAGCACTCCCACGGCGCACTACAGTACTCCCACAGTACACGGTTCACGGCAGGACTCCCACAGCACACGGCTCACGGCAGGACTCCCACAGCACACGGCTCACGGCAGGACTCCAATAGCACACGGCTCACGGCAGTACTCCCACAGCACACACACAGCTCACGGCAGGACTCCCACAACACACACAGCTCACGGCAGGACTCCCATAGCACACGGCAGTACTCCCACAGCACACGGTTCACGGCAGGACTCCCTCAGCAAACGGCTCACGGCAGTACTCCTACAGCACACGGCTCACAGCAGTACTCCCACAGCACACACACACTGCTCACGGCAGGACTCCCACAGCAAACGGCTCACGGCAGTACTCCTACAGCACACGGCTCACGGCAGTACTCCACAGCACACGGCTCACGGCAGGACTCCTCCTACTCCTACAGCACACGTCTCACGGCAGGACTCCACAGCACACACAGCTCACGGCAGGACTCCACAGCACACACAGCTCACGGCAGGACTCCACAGCACACACAGCTCACGGCAGGACTCCCATCGCACTCACAGCGGGACTACCATAGCACACACAGGTCACGGCAGTAAGTGTTGACCGGTTCAGCCAGGAGTCCGACTGCCGGGGTGATGGTTAGCTGCTGCTGGTTCCATGACAAAACCCCACCGGACAAAACCCCATCGACGTTGTCATTTGTCAGCACTAACCTAACCTAACCTAAACATAAAAGTGTTTTATTTTATATTTTATATATGAGACGGGGGGTTTTGTCCGTTGGGGTTTTATCCGGTCACCGCTGCTGCTAGTTCACCTCCCTCTCACCACCTCGTAGTCCCGTCTCATTGGCCAGTCCCGTTATGACGCACTGTGATGTTGATTGACGTCAGTAATTGATCTTGAACCAGCCAACGAGTCCTTAGCATGACAGAGACAACCAAATAAAGTTTCGAGTTGAGCCGAGAGAAGGTTTTGATAAAGCTAGTTTTTTTTTATTTGCATTAGCAAACTAAGCATCTAGATTTCCTAAACAATATTTGATGAGACTATTCCAAGTTACAATTATTACAGTACTATACACTATTTCGAATATGTTCGTTTAGCTGTGTTCGAGACCGAGACCTGCTGGTGAGTCCTCTGTGATTTTACGAGCTGAAGCAATATAACGATTGTTCCAAGACTTATACAGGGTAAGTAATATCCTCGATTGACAATATTCTTGTTCTCTTACTGTCACAGGCCACATTAGTATGCTTGGTCACGGTGGAGCAGTCCACGCACGACCCTGGTGTCTCGCAAATACATTCATAAGACACTCAAAATGACAATGATGACCACCACTCTATCCTGCTATATGTACTACCACGCATCACAGGCGCCATAGAGTACCACAGCGCTCCACACACACACACACACACACACGAGTGCTACAGGTCCAGTTGTGGTACACTACAGGGCCACCTAATCATCACAACAGCAAAATCACAGCATAAACGTAGACCTTCAAGAATCCTGTAATAAGATTGTCACATTCACTGAAACACAAAAGATCAATCACGACACCAGCATCGAGCAATATTGCTACAAGGTTGCTTTAGCAAAGCACAGTCACATCAGCACTAATGAAGAGCTAATACTGCACCAGTTTACAACTTATACAGTAGTTTAGAATCACCCTGATGGCCTCTTACAAATCTACAAAGTGCATCACCACACCACGGCACTATCATAGAGTCATTAAGGCATGATCAAATTACCACCAGCAGCATCAATGTAGAATTGCAGTACCACTACAACATCTTTACCATACCAGCAGGGCACTAATACATAACCATAAAAACATCAACACAATATCACAATAGAACCAACATAACACTACAGTACAGCCTTAAAAGTTGAACTGAATTGAGAAACAATTTGGAAAGAATTAATCGATGGTACGGAAAAGTGAATCATAGGAGTAATATATAGACCTAATTCCCATAGGGTTAATAAGCAACTTATTTGGGTTGAAATATGCAGGGCATTCAGACATAGCAAAGTCTGTATAGTAGGCGACTTTAACTTTAATCAAATAGATTGGATCGACGTTATGGGTAACTCAGAATCAGACAATTTTCTTGAAACAGTTCAGAACTGTTTCCTAAGTCAACATATAGCCGAACCCACCCGGGGTAATCATGTACTAGATTTAGTTCTGTCAAACAGAGAAAACCTCATTAGTAATGTCGAGGTAGAGATCGAATTTGCTAAAACAAATCACAAAGAAGTGTGATTCAAAGTAGAACTTAATGTTAGTTGCAGGGAAAAATTGCATTAAAGTCCCAGATTTCAGAAGGGCAAACTTTGATAGGTTAAAAAGGCAGCTGAGAGAAGGGCGTATCACGTTTGGGGGTGAATTACATGACCTCACGCGAGGTGACCTAACACAATGTACCCACAGAGGGTGACCTTACTCTACCTGGTGACCTGACAATAATAACCTCACAAAATATAACTGTTGGAGGTTTACCTGACCATGAGATCTGAGGTTGACTAATTCCATAAGAATTTAAATAGTAAATAAATTAATGCGCAAAGGCAGACTATATCATACAGAAAACTCAAATCAAATAACAATGACCCTAAATGGATAAATAATTATTTAAAGAATATTATTGGACAAAGGGAGACTATAGGTAGGAGAATAATATATCATTATTATATATTATTGCAAAGTATTGGCCAGTAGGGTTAGGACGGAGATAAGAAAATCAAAGAGGAATAATGAACTAAAGGGAGGCGATGTCAAACCCTAAGGGATTCTTACAAATATATCAAACTAAGACACGATACAAGATTGGACCAATACAGTACAGTGAGAAACCGGCACGGGGGTGGGGGAAACTGCAGTGGAAGGGGGTAAACAAAGTAAAAGATTGCAAGGAAATAGTGTTAGGAATGATGACAAAACTAGATTAAACAGGCAGTTTAAAACTAAACGCGGTAAAGGGAGGACTCAGAACACGACTAACTTAAATGTCTACTATGCGAACAGTAGAAGTATGAGAAACAAAATGGATGATATTAGGGCCTTGGTATGTACCGAAAAAATCGATATAATAGCATTCACTGAAACATGGATCAACCTAGACTCACGTGAGTTGCTGGTCGAATACCAAATTGCGGGATACAAATTGTTCCATACCGATAGGCAGACCAGGAAAGGAGGCGGAGTAGCAATCTATGTTAGGGATAATCTGAAGTGCAAAATAAATAAGGAAATAAAAACTGAGCGGAATACAGAAACAATTTGGATAGAATTAAGCGACGGTAGGGAAAAATTAATCACAGGAGTAATATATAGACCTCCCAATCTTGATAGAGTCAACGAGCGACTTATCTGGGATGAAATGCGCAGGGCTTCCATACACAACAAAGTCTGTATAGTAGGCGACTTTAACCTTGGCCAAATAGATTGGACTGACCTTACCGGTAACTCAGAATCAGAGGATTTTCTCGAGACGATCCAGGACTGTTTCCTAAGTCAACATATAACCGAACCCACCCTGGGTAATAATATGCTCGATTTAGTTCTGTCGAACAGAGAAAACCTCATTAGCAATGTCGAGGTAGGGAACGAACTTGCAAACAGCGATCACAAAAAATTAGATTCCAGTTAGATTTTCAGGGCAGACGTAAGGAAAATTCCACTAAAGTACCAGATTTCAGAAGGGCAAACTTTGACAGTTTAAAGAGGCAGCTGAGAGAGTGGGTGTCGCGCTTGGCTGTGAACCTGACAGATGACTCCGACCTGATAACGACATCTGAGATTGCCGAGTTCCACGACAATTTAAATAATGAGTTACTTAATGCACAAGGCAGAACATACCATACAAAAAACTCATATCAGACATCAATGAACCTAAATGGATAAATAATTATTTAAAGAACATCATTGGCCAAAGGAAGGCTATAGGTAGAAGGATAAAGCCTGGCAAAATTTACCTCCAGGATTATTATAAGATATTGGCGAGTAGGGTTAAAACCGTGATAAGGAAAGCCAAGAGGAATAATGAGGTAAGGATAGCAAGGGAGACGAAGACAAACCCCAAAGGATTCTACCAAATGTATCAAACTAAAACACGAGAAAAGATTGGACCAATACGGTCAGATACCGGCGAGCTCACTGATAACGACGGAGAAATGAGCAATAATTTGAATAAATATTATTCAACAGTTTTCACCACCGAAAATTTAAACATGATACCCGAGGCACCGACTCTATTCAGAGATAGTGAAGAAAACAAATTAAGCGAAATAGTAGTGACTAGTAACGATGTTAGTAAGCAAATAGACAAACTAAAGCCTAATAAGTCACCTGGTCCCGATGAGACATTTGCCAGAGTATTAAAGGAATGTAAGGAAGAGCTTAGTATGCCCTTAGCAAAGTTGTTTAACATGTCCTTAAAAACAGATGTAGTACCAGAATCCTGGAGGATAGTGAATGTAATACCGATTTTCAAGAAGGGGGATAGAGCTCTATCCTCTAACTACCGCCCAATCAGTCTAACATCAATAGTAGGCAAATTACTGGAAGCAATCATTTCAAACTCTATTCGAAATCACCTGGAGAAGCACAAATTGATCAATGATTCCCAGCATGGCTTCACAAGCGGACGTTCTTGTCTAACTAATCTATTAACATTCTTTTCATCAGTTTTCGAATCGGTGGACGAGGGGCACAATTATGATGCAGTATATCTCGACTTTAGCAAAGCCTTTGACAAAGTCCCCCACGAACGACAAATTAGAAAGGTTGAAGCACATGGCATCAAAGGTAACATCCTTAAATGGATTAGGGCGTGGTTACAGGACAGGAAACAGCGAGTGAGCATTAACGGCACTAAGTCCCATTGGAGCAACGTCGTTACTGGAGTTCCCCAAGGCTCATTACTTGGACCATTATTATTTATTATATACATAAACGACATAGATATCGGCATAGACAGCAACATAAGTAAATTTGCTGATGACACTAAAATAGGACGTGTTATTAAATCTGACGAGGACTCCGGAAAACTACAGGAAGATCTAAACAAATTTTTCGAATGGTCTGAAAAATGGCAGTTGAAATTCAACGTGTACAAATGTAAAGTAGTCAGTATAGGAGATGTAAACAGGGAAACCAGATACCAGATGAACAACGATGCCATAGAGAAATCCGACTGAGAGAGAGATTTAGGAGTAATGATAAGTAGGAACCTTGAGCCAAGTAAACAATGTGTTTTTGCTCGTAACAAGGCTAATAAAGTACTTGGGTTCATACAAAGGAGTGTTAGTTACAAGACTAGCGAGGTAATCCTAAAACTGTATCATGGGCTTGTGAGACCACACCTGGATTACGCAGTTCAGTTCTAGTCACTGTATTACAGAATGGATATAGAATCATTGGAAAGAATTCAGAGGAGAATGACAAGACTAATCCCGGGCATTAGGAACCTTGAGTATAGAGACAGGTTAAAGCATCTTAATTTGCACTCCCTCGAGAGACGTAGAGCGAGGGGCGACCTGATAGAGGTGTATAAGTGGAAGTCAGAGCTTAACAAAGGGGACATTACAAAGGTACTCAAACTATCCAACCAGGAGCGAACTCGTAATAATGGTTTTAAATTAGACAAATTCAGATTTAGGCGTGAAATAGGTAAACACTGGTTTGGAAACAGAGTAGTGGATGAATGGAACAAGTTACCAAATGTCATCATTAACTCGAATACGCTGAATAGCTTCAAACATAGGTTGGATGCTTATATGAGCAATAGGGGTTGGGTGTAAACGGGACTGCCCAGTATGGGCCAATAGGCTCGCTGCAGTTTTCTCCATTCTTATGTTCTTATGTTCTTATAACGACGGAGAAATGAGCAATAATCTGAACAGAAAATTTTCAACAGTTTTCACAGCCGAGAATTTAAGCATGATACCCTAGACACCGACTATATAAAGAGATAGTGAAGAAAATAGATTAAGCGAGATAGTAACGACTAGTAACTCTGTCAGTAAATAAATAGACAAAGTAAAGCCTAATAAGTCAACAGGTCCTAATGAGATATTTGCCAGTGTATTAAGGGAATTTCAGGAAGAAATTCGTATGCCCTTAGCAAATTTGTTCAACATGTCATTAAAACGGATATCGTACCAGAATCCTGGAGGATAGCAAACGTGATACCGATTTTCAGGAAGAGAGATTGCTGGAAGTAATAATTTCAAACTTTATTCAAAATCACCTCGAGAAGCACAAGTTGATAAATGATTCCCAACATGGCCTCACAAGTGGGCGTTCTTGTCTGACAAATCAATTAAAATTCTTTTCGGTTTCGAATCAGGAGATGGCTGACATGATCATGGTGTGGTATACCTCGACTTAAGCAAAGCCTTTGACAGGGTCCCCGATGAAAGACTAATCTGTAAAGTGGAGGCACATGGAATTGGAGATGTTCTAAACTGGATTAGGGCGTGGTTACAGGGTAGGAAACGAGAGTCAGCATTAACGGTGCTAAATCCAGTTGGGGTAACGTCACTAGTGGAGTACCCCAAGGTTTAGTACTTGGACCATTACTATTTATTATATACATAAACGATATATATATATATATATATATATATATATATATATATATATATATATATATATATATATATATATATATATATATATATATATATATATATATATATATATATATGCGTAGACAGCAACTTAATTAAAAATTTTGATGACACTAAAATAGAGTGTATAATTAAATCTGAAGAGGACTCTGCAAAACTACAGGAGGATCTAAAAAAAAATTCACATGGTCTGAAAAATAGCAGATGAAATTTAATGTGGACAAATGCAAAGTACTTAGTCTAGGAGATGTAAACAGAGAAACCAGGTATCAGATGAACAATGTTGTTATAGAAAAATCCTACTGTGAGAAACATTTGGGAGTAATGATTAGTAGGAATCTTAATCCAAGACAACGGGGCATATTTGCTCGAAACAAGGCTAACAAAGTACTTGGGTTCATACAAACGAGTGTTAGTTACAAGACTAGCGAGGTTATCCTAAATCTCACTTGGATTACGTGGTTCACTTCTGGTCACCGTACTACAAAATGGATAATGGTTGCTACTATAGTCTACCGAGCTGAAACTACTATAGCATGCGGTCTACCGAGCTAGAATTGTGTCTACCGGGATATTTACACTGTAGCATCAATTAACCTGACCTAACCCAACCTAGGTTAGGTTAGGTTAGTGTAGTCGCCCTTAGGGCAATCATGGGCTCACAGGATAAGGAGACCCGTCACGTTGGTCACGAAGAATATAATTCGGTCAAAAATCTGTCAACAGTGTTGTACGCGTCAACGAAAAAAAGTGGAGCCGCCAGCGTCAGCGTACACGGCCGAGAAATTTGATGCCGTCAACGTCGGCGTAAACGATTTCATAAATTGACGCCGTTAGCGTCAGCGTCAACACCTAGCGTCAACGAATTTTCAGTGATGTACAAATGCAGCCCCTGAAATGCGTATTCACCTGTGTATGGGAGTGACATATGCAAACTAAAAAAAATAAATCATTTAATTTTAATAATTTATTATGATTTGTATTATATCATTTTAATTATTCATTTGCTCCCCCTCAAGAATACAAGCATCTCAAAATGCTTGTCGCTCATTTTGCTGCGCTTGGGCCTCAAGACGTCCTTGCCCATGGAGAACATGTGCTCCACGGCAGCACTGGAGGGGATGGGGGTGTTGAATTTGATGGACAACTCCCTCATGATCCTTGTCGGTCGTCTTTATAACAAGATAATTGAAAATCGAACTTGGAAAAATCGAAAATTTTAGAAGTTGACGAACAAATTGACCTGTAGCGTCACCTGCCCAAAAAATTGATGGCGTCAGCGTTAACAAAAAATTGCCGCCGTCCATTGACGGCGTTAAACTTACGGCGTCAATGTACAACACTGCCTGTCAACAACAATTATTATAACATTCCTTAACATAATACAACTACAGTGGGATATTAAGCACATTCCTTGACATAGTGAACTTGACAATGATAAAATGGTGGGATCTCATATATACACTAATGATCCGTAAATAGACTTATGTGTTACAGGTCTTAGGACAGGTAGGGGTGTTCCCTGTGCGGCTACAAAGCGTTTTCTGGCCCTCATAGCAGAGGGAGCCACCCAAGAAACCAGGCGGCGTTTTGTTCTTATTAACAGATCAGTAAATTCCAGCGTCTCCATCTTGTAAACGACTGCCCGGCACCTCTTTCTACAACCCCACTACTCAGTAACCGCCGAGACTTAAATATCTCCTAGTTTTTTCTCATGGGCGATAACACCCCCCCCCCCCTGTTGAGTGCACAAGCTCAGGAAGCAGCATAAATCCAACCTACATATCGGTACCAGATCAGTTGATCGTAGGTGAGGCTCCCTTCAAATGACAAAATTTTACTACAGGGCGCACCATCGCACCCCGTACAGTCTTTTCCTTGACGCGACGTACAAGTCCATCATCATCTGGATTTGCTTCAATTATCCTGCCTAAGAACCGCTGATGTCTATGTGTGTGCTCTCCAGCGACAATGACCATTGAGTTGAAAATTCCGCCACGGAGTGAGCTGTTTTTGGCGACTGTGCAGAAGAGGCAGACAATCCTTCATTTAACGTTTCCAGAACTGGTCTGCTAGAAACTGGGCAGGTTTCCATCGTCTGCGACAAGATTCTTCAGTTCGCAAGCCCCTTAAAGGCAGACAGCATTTCGATCCTGGGCATAAGAGGTGGTTGGGTGTAATTGCCTCCAGATCGTCGACGTCTTGCGATACGAGGGTAATAGACTGCTTGTTCACCACTGCTTCCACTTCGCAGAAGAGCGTCTGCAGGCGTTCGTCGTCCAATAATTGTGACCCCACGCTCGCCTGGAGAACCTTCCTTACTGTCCGTATCAGATGTTCCCATACGCCCCCATTGTGTGACGCTGTGGATGGGTTGAAAACCAAGTCTGCCTGTTTCCTTAGGAGGGTGTTCCGAATGTGTTCGTCACGCTCACAACTGATCTTCTCAGTTCCTTGTATGCACCGACCATGTTCGTCCCGTTGTCAGATCATATTCGTTTTGGTGTGCCTAGCCGTGATGAAATTCTTACTATGGCGTTGATGAAAGCGTTAGTGTCGAGGACTTCAAGATGTACAGCACGGGTTGTGAGGCACATGAAAAGCACTCCCATCTCTTAAATCATTTACGTCCTTGCTTAACATTGAATGGTCCGAAGTAGTCCGTCCCTCTGTAAGTAAACGGAGGTTTAGCTGGAGTAACACGGTCAACCGGTAATTCAGTTTGGCGCTGTTGTGTGGGCTTCCAGTTGTTCCGACGACATACCACGTTGTAAAGGCCGGGGACTTAGGGATAGAAATCCCTTGCCAGCCTAATCAGGATCTTATAAAAGGAAAGTCAAGGACCCTGGTTTTCCGAGGGATAACACACAACCGTTCGAGATTGGCATCTCTTTACTATAAAAAAACACAAAACTCTGACACCACTCAAACAAACATCAAATAACAATTACGGGAGTCAAACAATTATGAGAATTAAACAATTAATGGAGTCAAACAATTAAGAGAATAAAACAATTAATGGAGACAACAATTAATGGAATCAAATAATTAAGAGAATCAAACAATTACGGGAGTCAAACAATTATGGAGTCATAAAATTAATGGAATCAAACAATGAACAGATGTTTCCAACGGCGGCGGCCCTGGGGAAGGTTCTGGAAAGCAGTGATCCACTCTCAGGGGGAAGGGGGAGGTCGAGTCAGCTTCCTCACTCGAGCGACGGCGGGCGATGTCTTGCTACAAAGGAGAACTGGCCAGGTGCACAGAGGGTGTGGAGGAACTGGCGATGACGTGGCAGCCGCGGTAGTGGTTGGGGTAGGTGTCCGGAGATTGACAGTCGATTTGTGAAGGTCTGGGGAAACAGCCCACGAGTCCAGGACCGATGATGAGATCACAACCAGGATTTGACGAACAGCGGGAAGGTGTAGCTGTACTGACGGCTGGGTAGTATCTGCCCTTTGTGCGAGGCAGCAGTGACGTTCTCACCTCCGTCTAACTCCCAAGTGGGGTAGCGAAGAAGCAAGAGGGCGGCGAACAATCATCCTGCTCGTTAACGCCCTTACACACGTAGTGCCTGGTAAATTTGTTCAGTGTTCCACGTGCCATGGGAATCCAAAAATTCTGCCGTAAACACGCTAGAGGATGTTCCTTCCCGGGGCCATGATGAATACCTTACCCACAGTGCTTGCACCACATGTCCGGGTGCTGTGGTCGCACCACTAGTCATCAAGACGGCTAAGTTCCGTTTCAACTCCACATCAACACTCAAGTCCATGGTTAGTTTTAACCTGTCTGGCAAGTGTTCCTCTCCCTTACGTAAAAATCTGGTCCTTGTATCCACCGGCTGCCGTCGGCCACCTCATCCACAGGGAGTCCACGTGTTGCATCATCATTTCTGGGTTCAGTGAAGTGTTTACATGCCTCCATTGATATATATCTTAGAGCTCATGTGTAGCAGCCACTCGGTTCGCCACGAAGGTGTGGAACCGACGACTGGTGTTTGCAATGTATTAGAGATTCAACATGCTGTCCGTCCAAAAGAAGGACTCTTCGACTTTCAACTCCAGTTCTTGCCTTATCATCTGGTCAGCGTTGACGGCGAAGACAGCTGCACACAGCTCTAGTCGGGGAATAGTTTGTTGTTTGAGGGGAGCTAAATTTGCTTTACCAAATATGACGGAACAATGAATATTTCCTTCAGTGTCCGTCAGTCTTAAGTATGATACCAGGCCGTACGCCACTTGCGAAGCGTCGCAATGGTTATGCAGCTGCACCGGCACGGTTCACCCGTGGTCACTAGGTTTGTAACACCGAGGAACGCTGAGAGTCGCCAGGCGCGGCAATTCCTTTACCCACGCGTTCCACGCCACGTTACTGTGTTCCAGTAGTGGTTCATCCCATCCTTTTCTTCGTCGGCAATCATCTTGGAACAACAGTTTCGCCAAGAGGGTCGTAGACAGAGCTGACAACGCTGAGAAGTCCTCCTTTTGTGGCTGGCTTCCTTTGAACTTGAGTGGAAGCTGTTGAAGCTGTTGGCTGAAGTTCAGTTTCTTTATGCTAACGTGTTTCTTATCAGACGGGATGGAACACAGTACTCCCTTGTGATTACTTACCCATTTCGTGAGCCGAAAGCCTTTCCTTTTGAGCAATTGTCGTAGGTGCTGTGACATTTCCGTTACTTCACTCGAAGAGTCAAGTGATAGAAGTAAGTCATCCATGTAGAAGTTGCGTTCCGCCCTGGTGACAGCTGCAGGAAACTCAGTACGGTGATCAGAGAAGGTGCGCTTTAAGGTGTACAGTATACTGCTCACGACAGGCTCCACCCCCAAGAGATGAACCTTCATTCTATATGAGCGTGGAGCTTGAGTCAAGTTTTCACTGTCCCACCACAAAACCTCAGGGCGTCTCAATGTTCAGGTGTGACACAAAAACAACACTTCAACAGCCACTTCACGACAACAACACTACAGCAAGCAAATCACCAAAGCAACATCACTGCAACAACCACTTCACCATAACAACACTACAACAACACAACAAAACCACAACAACATCCACTTCACCACCACAACAACAGCACAACAACCACTTCACCATAACAACACTACAACAACACAACAAAACCACAACAACATCCACTTCACCACAACAACAACAGCACAACAACCACTTCACCACAACCACACTACAACAATATAACAGCAACATTGCAGCAACCACTTCACCACCCCAACACCACAACAACCAATTCCCCACAACAGCACCATTGCAACAACCACTTCACCAAAACAACACTGCAACGACTACTTCATCACAACACCACAACAACCAATTCACCACAACAGCACAATTGCAACAACCACTTCACCAAAACAACACTGCAACAACTACTTCACCACAACACCACAACAACCTTTTTACCACAACAACAGCACAGCAACCACTTCACTACAACAACACTACAACAACACAACAACCAATTCACTACAACAACTCTAGAGCATCACAACAGCACATAACATCACTACTGAACAACACCCAATTCCCGAAACTCACTCAACAGTAGCACAGCTCTACACATCAGCAGTACAACTCTCCACAGCATTCTTATCCTTCCCCGCAGCATCACCACGGTATCAACGTGGTTCAAAAGAAATGCATCAGCACAGCTCCACCACTTCAACACAAGAATACCAGACCTCCTCCACACAGTATCACCATAATACCAGAAAAATCTCACCGAAGCATCGTCACAGTATTACACAGAATGAAGAAGCACGACGCAGTATTATCAGAACGACACAGCAGCAGCAGCAGCAGCAGCAGCAGCGCGTGATCCACCGTCCAGGGCCAAGACAGAGGACGTGGAGGAAAAGGGAACTTCCGGCTCACCAAGATAACCTCGCTACCCTCTCTCCTGCTCCTCTAATCCCACCCTCCCTCCCCCCCTCTCTCCATGCATCCCTGCCTCCCTGCCTTCCTCCCTGATTATGCTTCTCAGGCTCTCTCCCTCCTTCTTCCCTTGATACGCACTTTCCTTCCTTCCCTTTCTCTTGCCTTTTCTCCTTCCTTCGCTCAATACTTTCCCTTCCCAGCCTTATTTTCCCTTCCTTTCTAAATACACTCCATTCCTTTTCCTCTCCCTCACTCTCCTTTCCTACTGCTCCCTACTACCTTTCCTCTTTACTCCTTCTCTTTCCCCCACCTTCGCTATCTTTCCTCATTACATTATGTCACCACCCTCCTTCATCACCCACCGTCCTTACCCATTTTCACCAGTCTCTTTCATCACCCACATTCACCACTCTCCTTCACCAAACCTCTTTCATCACCCACCTTCATCACCCACCTTCAAAACCCTCACCCTCCTCCTTCATCACCCTCCCTCATCATCCTCTTCATCACCCTCCCTCATCATCCTCTTCATCACCCTCCCTCATCATCCTCTTCATCACCCTCCCTCATCATCCTCTTCATCACCCTCCCTCATCATCCTCTTCATCACCCTCTCCATCCTGCTTCACCCCTTCCTTCCCTTAGTGCCATCCTTCTGCCCAAGCCCTCCTTCCCTGACTGTCCCCCCTCTTGCTACCTTCCATTCATCCCTTATTACCCCCCTTCATGATTCGTCCCATCCTCAGAGTCACGTCCCATACCCCCATCACACAGAACCACGTACCATACCACTCCCACCCTCACATCCACGCACCATACTTCTCCCTCCCCCAGATCCACGTACCATACCACTTCCTCCCTCTGAACCACGTAGAGTCAACCAAAGTTCCTTCGACCCCACCCTGGCTCTCGTACTCGCAATTTTACCTGGCAACACTTGAAGGAAGGAAGGAAGGCTGTATGTAATGGGAATTGTGATTGGTGGATTTATTTTCGGGTGTATCACTGTCAGGATAAATACTAAACAATACAAAAGTAGCATTTTTACAATAATAAATTATTCTTCGTTATTTAAGATCATGAAAAGTTTCCAAATATTCGTAAATTTGCTTAAATAATGAAAAATATTATATCAATGAATTGGCAACGCAACTACAACCAGGGCTGCCACGAGATTCTCACATAAAATTTCAAGAATATACAGTATGTTCCACATTTAATCTTGAGTGTTTCATGAAGGAATTAATTGTCTTTACAATGTGAGCATTACATAATATATTTTGACGTAAGTTAGAGAGCAGAAACTGTAATACAATCATTTGTCAGTCACGACATTGTATCTTCGTATATTATAGTTCTCAGTCAGTGTGTGTGTGTGTGTGTGTGTAAATAAATTACATTCGTAATTATGGCAATTATAACACGAATTATATGTGAAATGTGTGCTATTGGGAAAATGAAATATCCAAGTGGCAGCTGATGTATGGAGTTTATATCTGGTTCCCCTTTGTCGAACTAAAAATTGACAATTGTTCGGCAAAAGACTGTGTACTCATCATTAGGTAAGAAAATTTTCAATAGTTACCTATCTTATTTATGACGTCAGCATCAGGGTTTACGCCCACCAATCACATATTACTTGGCATGGTCTAATCAACCAATAAGAGTCTGACCGAAGTGTTGTTGTGAATACGGGTTAAACAGTAGGCATTACTTCTGTCACCATAAATATGGCGCAACAGCGCTTAACTACTCGCGGCCAAATAATCGCCCTCCTAGAAGAAGGCCTTACGATGCGTGCCATCGCAGACCGACTTGCTGTTTCGACTTCAACTGTGAAGAGGTAGATCAGGAGATATGCCGAAACTGATTTGGGTATGTATGAAAATTTAAGATTGAACCAGGATATAAACAATATCCAAGATATATATTTTTATATAAATGATATAATAATGCAAATATTATAATGTAAATGTTATGTTTTTTGTTAAAGGTTATGAGTGTATGCCATAGCATTAATGGCATACCAGGTTATGACACAGGAGATTCAAAAACATTATTGTGTCTATTTTCAGAAAGAAAACTACGCCCCCGACTGACTCCTAGGGAAGAGGATGCCGCCATAATAGTAGCAATCCAAAACAACCCGTTCTCCAACGCTGGCGCCATCAGAGAGGCGTTACACTTAGACGTCTGTGCACAGACTGTCAGGTCACGTTTGCTTGAGGCGGGCATACAACGCAGAGTCTCTGCCATAAAGGAACGGCTAACTGACCAACACCGCACTGGTCGCCTTCAGTTTGCCCAGCAATATGTGGGGGAGGACCTGGAGTTTTGGTCGCGAGTAGTCTTCACGGATGAGAAGACTTTTGCCAGTACTAACCACGGTAAAATTCATATGTGGCGGCCAATTGCACGAGGTAAGTAACCTTATCATATTGACAAGTTCATAATGATTAAAATAAGATTTAGACCGTATTTGTCGATATAGCCGTAAAACATCGAAGTCCTTAAGATTATCGCATAACATTAAAATTTATTTTCAAGTATTATACTACAAACTTAATACAAGATGTAATAGCTTAACTAGGCCAATATATTTATATTTGTCTCGTATTTTCCCTTCCTGCAGATACGACAGGGCCCAAATATTCGAGCTGGCTAGAAGTGGGCATGTGACGTTTCCCTGCACGGTACAGGAGAAGTTTTCCAAATTAAGGGGGGGTTTACGGCAAATAAATACCATAGACATCGTGCGGAATCAGTTCCTCCCTTCAATTCAGGAACGCAATTTCCCATTCCCTGCTGGGCCAATTACTTTTATTCAAGATACATGGCCCATCCACACGGCCAGAGCAGTGCGTCAGTGTTTCACGGCCAGCAACAACTCAGGCTCTTGGAATTGCCGAGCAAGGGATGCGACATGAATCCCATTGAAAATATCTGGGCAAGTATCGTCAATTCCTGGGAGCCCGAGTTCGAGAGGACCCCGAACCAGCTGTTTGACCACGTCACAAGACAGTGGGAGATTTTTAGAAACAAACCTGAGCTTGTTACAAGCAACGTACCTTCTATGCAGCGGAGGCTGCAAGCTGCAATTGATAAGGAGGGATGATGGACCCGTTATTGAACAATATACTGTAAATAATACACCTGTCTATATTTTAATCTTCGAAAGAAAAACTATATTATAAACCTTATATTTAGATTATGCAATGACAATAAAGCCAGTTGCAATATGATTAAAAAAAAATGAGGAACAAACCCCCCCCACCCAAGAAAAAATAGAGCTATTCAAACCCTTTCCGAGTCCTCATCAACTCTATCTAATATACTATAGGACTAGGCGTGTCTGTTTGTGTGTGTGTCTATTCTGGGCAGCCGAAAAGGCACAATCGTTTTTCATCAAACTTTGTGGAAAAATCGCAAAAAATTCGTAGAGTGGATCAAACCTGGTTCCATACCGATGGTTTCTTTAGGAAGCCATTAATTAGCCATATTATTTATGCTGGAAAACGATGCAAGTCTACAGACTTGGCGCACCCTCATTCGCTGTAAGCTGTCAGCCCACGATTGCAGTTATCGTACGGCTCCCTCCTCCTCCCCCACTTTTTTTCGTAGCCTACTTTTTTTTAATGTTGTTTGGATTAGTAAAGGAAGGAAGATGAGTAAATAGTAGAATAAAGAAGGGGAAACAGAAAATAGTTAAAGATAACAGGTGGGGAGAGCTGAGTTTCATCATGCTTCTGGATGCGCAGTTTCAACGTTACCAGACGACCTTACAGCTACAGTGTATACTTATTCCTGTGGCTGACTGTACATGGAAATGGAGGAGAGATAAAAAGATAATAACAGGAATGCATGGAGAAGATGACTACAATAGACACAGAGTGAATATAGACAGTGAAACAGACAGGAGGTTTACAAAAATAGACAGATTCATAAATTCACAAATAGACAATATGGCAACTAACATGAGACAAACAGCTGACTGACTGGTTCACATTAGACAAACAGGCAGACACACGCCAACAACGGATAAGACGGATTTGACGACACAAAGAGTACAGACGGAGTGGCAATAGAAAGGACGGATAGACTTGAGACAGATTAGAAGGCATTTATAAAGAAGAATAACACCAAATTGACCATAGCTGCGTCAGTAAGGGTAGCTGGTCTTACATCCACCAGCGTAAATAAAAAGACGCATTGAAAACTAACACCCTCGCGCGGAAAGAACATCGATGGTCGGTCAGTCATGTGAGATGGGCCTAAAACTGACTAACGTAGATGATGACTATGATGACTTAACACAGGTAATGACTTAAGCAGATGGTGACTAATCTAATCAGAATGAACGTCACTTCTCTTCATAATATAATTTATCTCGGAATGATCATCGGTGAGTCATAATAATTTCTTTTTATGATTTTAACCTCTCCTTATGGCGAATATTTCTTTAACTAATTATTCTAACCTTTATTCTACTCCTTCTCATAGTATCACGACCACGACCATGATTATAACAACCAGGACCATGATTATAACAACCAGGACCATGATTATAACAACCAGGACCATGATTATAACAACCATGACCATGATTAGAACAACCACGACCATGATTATAATAACCACGACTATGATTATAACAAGCACGACCAAATATATAACAAACACGACCATGAATATAACAACCACGAATATGATTAAAACAACCACGACCATGATTATAACAACCACGACCATGATTATAACAACCACGACTATGATTATAACAACCACGACTATGATTATAACAACCACGACCATGATTATAACAACCACGACTATGATTATAACAACCACGACGACTATGATTATAACAACCACGACCATGATTATAACACTCACGACTATGATTATAACAACCACGACTATGATTATAACAACCACGACCATGATTATAACAACCACGACTATGATTATAACAACACGACCATGATTATAACAACACGACCATGATTATAACAACCACGACCATGATTATAACAACCACGACCATGATTATAACAACCACGACCATGATTATAACAACCACGACCATGATTATAACAACCACGACTATGATTATAACAACCACGACTATGATTATAACTACCACGACCATGATTATAACAACCACGCTCATCATTATAACAACCACGAACACGATTATAACAACCACGACTATGATTATAACTACAACGACCATGATTATAACAAAGTAACCAAATATATAAAAACACGACTAACCACGAATATGATTATAACACCACGACTATGATTATAACACCACGACGATTATATGATTATAAGAACCACGACTATGATTATAACAACCACGACTATGATTATAACTACCACTAACAACCACGACTATGATTATAACAAACCACGACTATGATTATAACAACCACGACTATGATTATAACAACCACGACTATGATTATAACAAGCACGACCAAATATATAACAAACACGACCATGAATATAACAACCACGAATATGATTATAACAACCACGACTATGATTATAACAACCACGACTATGATTATAACTACCACGACCATGATTATAAGAACCACGACTATGATTATAACAACCACGACTATGATTATAACTACCACGACCATGATTATAACAACCACGACTATGATTATAACAACCACGACTATGATTATAACAACCACGACTATGATTATAACAACCACGACTATGATTATAACAACCACGACTATGATTATAAATGCCACCCACTAAATATATAAATGCTCACGACCATGAATATAACAACTACGAATATGATTATAACAACCACGACTATGATTAGCAACAACCACGGACTATGATTATAACAAGCACGACCAAATATATAACAACCACGACCATGATTATAACAACCACGACCATGGATTATATAACAACCACGACTATGGATTATAACAACCACGACTATGGTTATAACTACCACGACCATGATTATAACAACCACGACTATGATTATAAATAAACCAATGAATTAAGGACAACCACAATGACCATGATTATAACAACCACGACCATGATTATAACAACCACGACTATGATTATAACAACCACGACTATGATTATAACAAACACGACCATGATTATAACAACCACGACTATGATTATAACTACCACGACCATGATTATAACAACCACGACTATGATTATAACAACCACGACTATGATTATAACTACCTCGACCATGATTATAACAACCACGACCATGATTATAACAACCACGACTATGATTATAACAACCACGACTATGATTATAACAACCACGACTATGATTATAACAACCACGACCATGATTATAACAACCACGACTATGATTATAACACCAACGACCATGATTATAACAACCACGAACCACGACTATGATTATAACAACCACGACCATGATTTTAACAACCACGACTATGATTATAGCAACCACGACAATGATTATAACACCTACGACCATGATTATAGCAACCACGACTGTGATTATAACACCCAAGACCATGATTATAACAACCACGGGTATGATTTTAACAACCACGACCATGATTATATCAACCACGACTATGATTATAACAACCACGACTATGATTATAACACCCACGACCAGGATTATAACAACCACGACCATGATTATAACAACCACAATCATGATTATAACAACCACGACCATGATTATAACAATCACGACCATAATTATCTCATATATTATAGAATAGCCGTGTGCCGTGTGTCTGTGTGTGTGTCTGTTCCAGGTAGCTGAAACGGCACAATCGTTTTCATCAAACTTGGTGGAAAAATCGCAAAAAAAATCGTAGAGTGGAACAAACCTGGTCCCATGTCGATGGTTTCTTTATGAAGGCATTAATTAACCATTTCATTAACGCTGGGAAACGATGTCGCTGTACTCTGTCAGCCGGCCGGCAGTTGCGCGCTAGCCAAGCACGAGCGTTCGAACTTTCAAGCTTTGGTAAACTGTACCACCGGACTCGCCACCGGGCAGGAAGGGCCCACGATCACTTGTATAAGTATACTCTGTCTTTGACTGACTGACTCTCACTCTCTCTCTCTCTCTCTCTCTCTCTCACTGAATTAATAATAATACCATCAACTGCAGTTAGTAGAGCACCAAAATGACCACTTCGGTGTTTTCCCTTCTCCACACTTCTGTGCGGCGCTGGTGCAGGAATACCACATGCCATTATTGTGTTACTTGGGTCTATTACAGTGCCTGCTCTCTAACTTACGTCAAATTATATTATGTGATGCTCACATTGTAAAGACAATTAATTCCTTCACGAAACACTCAAGATTAAACGTGGAACATATTGTATATTCTTGAAACTTGATGTGAGAATCTCGTGGCAGCCCTGGTTGTAGTTGCGTTGCCAATTCATTGATATAATTTATTCATTATTTAAGCAAGTATACAATTATTGGAAACGTATCATGATCTTAAATAACTATGAATAGCTTTTTATTGTAAAAATGCTCCCTTTGGATTGCTTAATATTTATCCTGACACCGATACGGCCGAAAATAAATCCACCAATCACAATCACCTTTACATACAGCCTTCTTTCCTTCACGTATTGCCAGGTAAAATTGAGAGCACGAGACCCAGGGTGGGGTCGGTGCATCTTTGGCTGACTGTACAATAAAATTCCCTCCCTCAGAACCATGTACCCTACAACTCCCTCCCCCAGAACCACTTATCATAAAACTCCCTCCTTGAGCACCACGCAACACACCTCTCCCTCAGAACCTTGCACCATACCCCTCTTTTCCTCAGTGAAGGCGTTGATAAGCTCGAGAAAATGCAAGATAAAGCCCTCAGAATTTTCCTAGGATGTCCCATGAGCACTAAAGTACTTAATATGATGAAAGAACTAGGTATGCCCAGTGTCAAAGATAAAATAATTGAAAACCTCATGATAGCCCTGAGGCCTCTGCTTGGTGATCCTGATAACATTGTTTCCTTAAAATTGCTAGAATGTATGAACCATGGGACTGATGAATCTAAATGGATCCAAACTACAGCTACACATATAAGGATGTTGGACTAGACCACCTGTACAAAGTTGAGACACAACAGCGCCTCCTTCCACCCTGGCGGACAATTCCCTTCGATATCACAATACCGACATATCCGCCCAAAAATTAATTATACAAAGTATTTATCTCAAACACACTGCCAAAGTGAGAGCTCTTGAACACATGCACACTCTACAGACTGATAATAATATCACACAGACCATCTACACTGATGGATGTCTTAACACCGCCTGTCGGAGGGCTGGAAGTGCTATTGTTGTGACTCAACCTGACAGTAATATAATTGAGAAAGGAGTTAGAATTAACAACTGGGCATCCACTCTACAAACTGAATTAGTTGCCATACTCACAGCTATTAGATTCATTGAAACCACTGTCACTGACAGTCTCATCATCACTGACTCTATCCTCACTACGTGCCCTTGACACCCTCAACTCAAGTTATCACGCGCTTGTCTCTGAAGCCAGACACAAATATACGTACCTTGTTGACAGGGATGTCAAGGGCAAACTGTTGTGGATCCCCTCTCACATAGGCCTCATAAAACATGACAGAGTTGATGCCCTCACCAAACTCGCGTCTAACAAAGACACTGTTGAATACAATTTGGGTCTGTCAAAAAGAACCCTTAAAACTGTAATTAGCAAAGAACTTAATGATGAATTTGACGCAAGTAAATAAGTTCAAACAGGCACTAGTCGATCCATAGTTTACCATGATGATATGTATAAAGTGAAACATGTATATAGAGTAAGTAACAAGATCAATAGATTACAAAATGTTGTAACCGCTAGATTAAGGTTAGGATATAGGCACCTCTGGCAGTATGTTCCTCAAGACTAAATGTAAAGTGTGTGGCCAGACATATAGCCACACACTTGAACACTACGTCCTAGACTGTGTGAAGGGGACAGGTCCAAGCACATTGTGTGCGAAATGACACAACACTTCATCTATAATGGCAAGATAGCCGACATATTAAGATTGTATCCACTTTTTTGCACTTAGTTGCTTTATCAGTTCTCATGTATAGAACCAAATACACAATGTGCTTGAATACTTCTCACGCAAATGTGAATCACAAAGTGAGCGGCCAGACATACTGCCTCACAAGCTTGTACTCACGCAGTTGTGAATAAGTTACCCTTATTCACTGTGTAACATTCAGTGCCATAATATCCTGACCACAGGGGTTAATTATTATGACCTTTTGCAAACTCTACTCTGTAATCCTTTTGCGCTACTGCTCACAGGATGAGTGTGGGGTGCACAATAAACTAGCCGCTGTAAGCGGCAAAAAAAAAAAAATAATAAAATCTCCTTCAGAACCATGCACCATACCACACCCTCCCCCAGAATCATGCACCATACCCCTCCCTCCCTCAGAATCACATACCATACCCCTCCCTTCGTCAGAACCATGCAACACACATGTACCATACCACTCCATCCCTCAGAATCATGTACAATACCCTCCCTCAGAACCACATACCATACCCCTCCTTCCCTCAGAATCACATACCCTACCCCTCCCTCCTTCAGAACCCCGCAACACACATTTACCATACCATTCCATCCCAGAGAGTCATGTACAATACCCTCCCTCAGAACCACATACCATACCCTTCCCTCCCTCAGAATCACATACCATACCCCTCCCTCCCTCAGAACCATGCAACACACATGTACCATACCCTCCCTCCCTCAGAATCATGTACACCCTCCTCAGAACCACATACCATCCTCCTCCTCAGAATCAGTCACCCCCCCCCCTCTGTCCCATGAGCACTAAAGTATTTAATATGAGGAAATATCTTGAAGTACCTAGTGTCAAAAACAGAATAATTGAAGTCAACCGTATGATAGCCCTGAGGCTCTTGCGTGGTGATCCAAATAACATTGATTCTAAGAAACTATTAGAATATATGAGCCATGAAACTGGTGAATCTAAATGGATCCAAACTACAGCTACACAAATGAGAATGTTTGGACTCGACTATCTGTACAAAGCTAAGACATAGCAGCGTTTCCTGCCACCCAGGCGGACAGTTCCCTTCGACATCACAATACCCACGTACCCGCCTAAATGACTGACCACACATAATTCTTATCTCCAATGCACTGGTAAAGTGAGAGCTCTTGACCACATGCATAACCTAGAGGCTGAAAATAATATCATACTGACCATCTTAACACTGTCTGTGGGAGGGCTGGAAGTGCTATCATTGTGAGTCAGCGTAACGGTAATGTCATAGAGAAAGGAGCTAGAATTAATAACTGGGCATCCACTCTACAAACTGAACTATTTGCCATACTCACGGTCCTGAAACTTGTTGAAGACACTGCCACTGAAATTCGTATCATCACTGACTCCTTATCCTCACGACTTGCTCTTGATACCCTAAACTCAGATTGTCACCCCCTTGTCTCTGAAGCCAGATACAAGCATATGTGTCTTATTGACAATGTTGTGTGCAATCAGGGCTGTCAAACAGAACCTTAGAAACTGTAATCAGAAAAGAGCTTGATGAATTTAAAGCCAGGAGACAAGTGCAAACAGGCACTAGGCAATTGATTATTTACCATAATGAGATGTATCAATTCAAATATGTATATGGAGCAAGTAACAAGCTCACCAGATTGCAAGATGTTGTAACATCTAGACTAAGGTTAGGATATGAGTACCTCTGGCAGTATGCCCCGCAGGCAGATGTGAAAAAAAATAAATAAATGTAAAGTGTGCGGCCACAAATATGGCCACACACTCCAGCACTAGGTCTCAGACTGTGAAAAAGTAGATCCAAGGACAGTGTGTGTGCAATGACGCAGCACTTAATCTCTGATGACGAGATAGCTGATATGCTAAGGCTGTATCCACACTTCGAATCCAGTACCTGTATAATATGGACACGAAGTAGTACCTTAAGCTGTGTATACTTATATTACCCTATTAATTATGTATAGTAAAGTATTACAGAACATGTATTAATTCTATGTAATATTTCCATTTATTATGCACCATGTTATGTATATGAATTATCATATTTACATTTTATGTATTCAGCTTGTGAATGCTGGCATCTGTACACGCCAGCGCGCAGTGATACATAGAGTGGAGACCACCAGTCCTTATGGTGTGGAAGTGCTCTGTGTTATTAGTCCATCTGTATATATCTCCCGTACGAGAATAAGAACCTATTTTTAAGATAACAAGTGTTTGTGTATACCCTCAGTAGTGTAGAACATTTTGGGGGTATCAAAGACAACATAGAGTACCTAATCAACATTCTATGTACCGAATAAAACAAACATTGTACTGGAAATACTCGGTAAGATTCATTGCCGTATCAAAATCACTGGGATCCAATAATACCCTTTGTGGCCTCAACTCTGTAATTCATTTTGCGCTACCGCTCACAGGATGAGTATGGGGTGCTCAATAAGCTAGCTGTTATCTTCGGCAAAATTAAATTCAAATTCCCTCAGATTTACTTACCACACCCCTCTATCCCTCAGAATCACGTATCATACCCCTCCCTCCCTCCCTCCCTCCCTCAGAACCACGTACCACCCCCCCTCCCTAAAACCACGTACTATACACCCTCCCTCCCTGAGAACCACGTACCATAACCCCTCCTTCCCTGAGAACCACATACCATACAACTCCCTCCCTCAGAACCACGTACCATACCCCTTCCTCCCTCAGAACCACGCACCATACTCTTCCCTCAAAACCATGCACCATATCTTCTCTCCCTCACAACTACCTTACAATACCACTTCCTACCCCAGAACCAAGAACCATACCCCTCCCTGAGAAGCACGTACCAGACCCCTCCCTGAGAACCACGTACCATACCCCTCCCTCCTTCAGAACTATATATCATATCCCTCCCTCCCTCCCTCCCTCAGAACCACGTCCCATAACCCTTCCTCCATCAGATACTCGTACCATACCCATCCTTCCCCCATAACCACGTATCATGCCCCTCCCCCTCCCTCAGAACCATGTCCCATACCCATCTTTTTCTCACAGTGCAATGCCATAACCTTCCTTCCATCGTAACCATGATGATTTCCCTCCTCATAACCACCTACAATACACTGTCATTCCCTTACAATCACAATCCGTATCTCTACCTCCTTCACAACTACGCGTTATTACCCCTCCTCCCTCACAACTATGTGTCATAATCATATCTCTCTCACAATAACAGCTTCGTATCATACATCCTTTGTCTTGCCCACCCATCTCCCTCCCTTTACAATCACGTAAATTGCCTTTTTCTTTACAGGCAAGTATCACGGCCCCCTCTCTCACAACTAACTACAGTACAATGGACCGTTCCTGCTTAACGATGTATACCATGCCCTTTGTCTCCGTATCACGTACAAAGAGATCTTCCTCTACCATGTACCATGACCCCTCCCATAAAACCATTTACCATCCCTCTCCTTCTATCACATCCACGTACCATGGCGCCTGTCACCCTCTAAACCATCATTATACCCCTTTCCCCCATTACAGCTACCCATGATACCATTTGTTTCCACCCCTTCCGACAATCTTCTATCCTCAAACCCACGTTCCATGCCCCGTCTCTCCCCCTACCCCCTCCTTCACCTCGTGTACAGTACTTACAGTAAGTATGTACATGGATGCAGCCTCGTGTCTTGCCTCCAGCCTTTGTTATCAAGATACCTGGCCGGCGGACGAGACCAGTGCCGGTGAAATAAACAAATGTTGACTGAGGTGGCACTGAGTGTTGGAGTTACAAGTTGCAGCCAGGGGGAGCCTCGCTTGCCGAGCTAGCTGGCTCCAGGCAGGCGCACCCACAAACATCGGAACGTGTCTCCACATCGACGCATAAAGGGCAATGAGTTAGGCTGCTAATTCGCTTTTGTTACTGAAATATATTTGTTCTAGTAAGGCTTACAGCACTGACTTCGAAAGTTGTTTTGAAAGATCATCAAGATACCTGTAAGATATGTCACTTTGTAATTAGCATATTAGGTAAAGCAATACGCTATCCAAAAACCCAACCTTTCGTACTTGATTAACGGATGGAAAGCGAATCTTAAATTTGACTCACCAAATTAGAAAACAAACGCACTGTACAATAAATACCCCCTACACACAAGGACTCTCCACTGTAGTCTATAATCAGGCACTATCTTCCTCAGGTTCCCCCCCTCCCCCCAACACACACACCTTTCACGTGAACACACTTTCCACTCGGTACATTAGGTTATCTTAAATGGTACAAATTAACATGCTGGTTTTTATATGCTGGCCTACACCCCACCAATTAACTCCGATACCTGAGGCGGCCATTATGAATTACTCATCATTAATATAACTCTACAAAGTCTACACTGGTTAGTCTGAACTCGGTGACGTCATAGTGCATTTAGCCAATCACGACACTCCTTCATGCAGAATACTGCCCAGATAAAAATCAGGTTACATTCATCACTCTAGATGAATTAGTGAGATGAGAATTTAGGAACATAAAATATAAATAATACGGTGGGGGCAAACATTCATCAGCATCTGGTGGTGTGGGCTCACGTGAATATTAATGATGAGAGAGTTGAGTTATACATCGTGTGTAGCCTCCCCGTTAATACTACAGTGTCCTTCAACCCACTCATGATTCAAATAATGTTTTCGTCCCAGAATATCGAGTATTTATGCCTCCCATACAAAGAGAAACAGTGTTAGACGTGATATTAAGGTGTTAACTCGTCACATGATATGTTGTATACCTGTAATGTTTATGTATAGTACATGGTATACCTGCACTATTTATGTATATTTTGGATCAATATGAACTTGCATGACGATTTCACTAAACATATTTATATCTACGAGTGTCTTGGAATTGGAGATATGACAAAATTTCTTAACATGTTAATAAAAATCTTGGGTCACACATTACATCCAGAGGTCAAACACTACACCCGGGGGTCACACGCTACACCCAGGGCTCACACATTCACCCAGGGCTCACACACTACACCCAGAGGTTACACAATACACCCAAGGGTCACACAATACACCATGAGGTCAAAGTACACTCAGGGGTCGCACATAAAACTGACGGGTCACATGCTACACATAGGGGTCACACGTTTTATCCAGCGGTCACACATTACACCCAGGGGACATACACTACACCCATGGGTCACATGTAATACACCCTGTGGTCACACAATATACTCAGGGGGTCACGCACTACACCCAGGGGTCACGAACTACACCTAGGGGTTACGCACTACACCCAGGGGTCATACACTACACCCCGGGGTCACACACTGCACCCAGAAGTCACTCTACAATGAGGGGTCACACACTATACCCAGGGGTCACACATTACACCCAGGGTTCACATACAACACCCAGGGGTCACACGTTACAATCAAGGATCACATTGTCAAGGTATTCGTTAAAGGCTGTTAGATCTTCACACCAATTATGATTAACTCTGCGTTTATCTCTCAAGTATGAATGATTGTACCAAAGGAAAAATAAAAATAAGTATAAAAACAAAAAATATATTAACAATAATAAATTAAGAATAGAGGCAGCATATTAAGGAGACCATACAAAATATGAATAATGGCTGGTATGGGTGGAGCCTGGTATCACTTGACGACTCGAGCCAACTGGACTTCATGTACACAAGGTTACACTGAAGGCCGCACCCATCATCGAGGGTGTGAGCACAATGTTGAAAAGTTGCTGTAGTGGGCTGGTGACACCCACAAATCCAAGCGAGGTAACACGCTATACTAGCTAGCTTGGTCGCTAGCGGCAGGCCACACAGGTCACCACACCACCACACTGCAGCATCTCCGCCACTCCATATACAAAAAGAGAGTGGACGAGTGTCAGCGGCGAGGCAGGTCCCGGTTAAGTGACGCGGCCTGCCTGAAGCCTCTCACAACTGCTCGTGTAAAATGAATATTTGGTTTCGATACATGCGAATTTCAAACTCAAGCAAGATGTGTAATAAGACAGGGTAATTCATTCACACACACACACACACTACACCCAGGGATCACATACCACACCCAGAGGTGACATACTACACCCAGGGGTCACATTACACACGGAGGTCACATACTAAACCCAGGGATCACACATTACACCCAGGGGTCACACACAATACACCGAAGGGTCACACACAATACACCCAAGGGTCACACATTACACCCAGGGATCACACACTACACCCAGGGATCATATACTACACCCAGAAGTGACACACTACACCCAAGAGCTACTCACTACACCCAGGGGCCACATACTACACCCAGGGCCACACGCTACACCCAAGGGTCACACAATATACCCAGGGGTCACCCACTACACCCAGGGGTCACCCACACTAATACCCAAGGCACAAACTACACCCAGGGGTTACACACTGAACCCAGAGGTCCCACACTAGACCCAGGGACCGCACACCATACCCAAAAACCATACATTACACTCGGGGTCGAATCACTGCACCCAGGGTCCACACACTACACCCAGGAGCTACACACTACACCCAGGGGTCACACACTACACCCAGGGGTCACACACTACACCCAGGGGCTACACACTACAGCCAGGGGTGACACTGTAAAGGCCTGGGACTTAGGGATAGAAATCCCTTGCCAGCCTAATCAGGATTTTATAAGAGGAAAGTCAAGAACCATGGTTTTCCGAGGGGTAACAAACAACCGTAAGAGATTGACATTTCTTTACTATGAAAATAACACAAAAACTGACACCACTCACACAAATATTAAATAACAATTACGGGAGTCAAACAATAAATGGAGTCAAACAATTACGAGAATCAACAAATTAAGGGAGCCAAACAATTACGGGAGTCAACAATTAATGGAGTTAAACAATTAAGGGAGTCAAACAATTACGAGAATCAAACAATGTACAGGATTTTTCCTACGGCAACAACCCGGTGGAAGGTTCTGGTAAAGCGGTAATCCGCTCTCAGCTCTCAACGGGGGGGGAAGAAGGTCCAGGGCAGCTTCCTCACTTGGAGCCGGCGTTGGTGGGCGAGGGTCTTGTCACACAGGAGGGACGCCCGGGCACGGACGGGATATAGGGCGTGGAGGAAGTGGCAATGATGTGACAGCCGCTGTAGTAGCCGGGGTAGATGTCCGGAGATTGACAGCCGTATAGTGAGGGTCTGGGGAATCAGCCCACGAGTCCAAGACCTCAGATGAGAACACAACCAGAATTTGAACGAGCAGCGGGGAAGTGCAGTTGTGGTGCTAGCTGGGTAGTGTCTGGTGTGTGACGAGCCAGCAGCGACGTTCTCACTTCCGTCTACCCCCCCTAGTGGGGGTCGCGAACAAGCAAACGAGCGGCGGACAACCATCCTGTTCGTTACAGCCCTGACACACACACTACACCCAAAAATCACACATTACACCCCAAAACCACACACTACACCCTAGGGCTATGCACTCATATAATTCCAGGCCGGATAGTTCTTTTGAAACTGAAATTGACTTTGATACTGTATCTAACCAGAAAAACACAGCTATCATTGAGCAAGAACAACAAGTGTAATCAAAGTGTTTATAAAATGAGAATACTCCTGCTCCCTTTGTAGGAATACCGGGTTTGCCACCACACTCCCTCCCTTCCCGGTTGGCCCACTCACGTAAGTCCCTCCCTTCACACCGCTGATACGCTGTGGACGTCAGTTTGCTTTGTCCTGCGAGAGGGTTACGCCTCCTAACACTGCTGGCTTCCTAGGTATCCTCAGCTCTCTGACGCAGGCATATACAGTAGGTTGAGTCCTGTAACTCCACCATGTCTGAGTTAACTGGAGACCTAGCTACTCTCTCTAGCCCTGCTGGGGCACTGAGTGAGCCACCAATGGAGAGGATGACTTTCGACGAGTTCAGTCCACCTGAAATCAAGTATTGATGGCTGGACGGTGCGGAATATAAAAACCCAGACGCTGAGTTTCAGATCAGAGTCAGTACACAAGATCATGTTCTGCTTAGAAACGATCCAGCAATCATACAGGATCTCCTCACCAATAGCATAATGGGAATAACCATTAGGGTGTGTCATACGGAGGCGAATTTTATTTTTTTTGAGTTTGAAAAATCGGCCCATGGTATTAATGATGTAGTTCTATGTGCAGAATCATGTGATATCTTCAGATTTGAAAAGTTTTCATTTTTTGCTAGGTAAAGTTTAACTTGAAATCTTATGAAAATTCAGTATTCCCACCCTTTTACCAACACCACTAAATAGCTTATTTAAAGTTAAGTAAATGTATCAGGTTAATTTATTAGGATGAAAATGATCCAGAATAGTGAAACGAATGATCTTGACACATTTATTAAATTTAATATTCCTTTAGAAAACAAAATCATCAAATACAAAAACCGGTTTTACTACTACGACCCGGTGTTGCTCAACACCATAGAGAACATGTCTTTCTTGCTTCTGTTTCTACTCATCACCTCCCTGCTGACCACCTGAGCTCGGATGTAGCCTTCTCTCCTCTCCTGGCTGTACACGTGACTGCTGGCCTCGCTCACTTGCTGTACACAACGCTCTATACTCTGGGTGTGCGAGGGCCAGGCAGGGACATGCATGGGGTTGTCAAGGAAAGCTCTGACTTGAACATTGGTGAGGCTGCAGGTAAGAGGGGGCTCACTGCCAGCCTGGATGTTATCCAGATCTATGAGATCAGTGAGGGTCTTGGTGATTGACTTCAGGAGTCTTCCTGACCCTGAAGGAATCGTCAACACTGATTCTGTCACGCCCAGATCCTCTCATAAGTCTCATATCCAAGATCTTTTGATCAGCACCTTCTCTCCTCATCCCATTGCAGAGCATTGCTCCGTAGAACTGCCTCTGGATGAGCATACCAGGAAGATCTCCTCACAGTCTGCTCCACACACCTGGAAATCAACCTCCTTCTTTGGCTGACTCTCTCAGAGCTCAAGCTGAAGAGAATATGCCTCGACCTTTTCGGAGAACGATGACTTGACCTTTGGTGTTGAACCACTTGCAAAAGTAGACACTCACGATGAATTGGACAATAAGTCTCTAGGTTGTGGTTGGTCTCCTTCAGTTTATGATGAGCACCCAAATCGGCAGAACCTGAGAGCCGTTGTAGAGCCACCTAGAATGTGAGACTGGACCCATCTGCAGGTAAGCAAGTATCAGGCATGACCTCAGTTTTGATGGCACTGCAAATCATGTGTAAATCCATAGTACTGGTCAGTACTTGTGTCGTCAATGACAGTATGTGCAAGCTCAACGGAGTGGAGGGCTTTAAACTGTGATTTTTTCAAAGCTCGATTATTTCTAACTCCAGTGGCAGAGTCCAGCATCTTAAGAGACTGCATCATCTGTTGTTTGAGGAGTCTGCCATCCAGTCTTGGATCAGATGTCTGAGTGGGTAAACTCAAGCCAGGAGGTCACAAACAATCCAGACCAGCTTCCTCCCAATCTTCCGCTCTATCCAATGTATGACCCCCCCCTTGCCACCCTGTGTTCGTGTTGGTGCTGTCCCCTCCAATGGCCTGCAGGGTCTGGTCTACGTTCCTCTCTCTGAGCCAGTTCACAATGTTATCTGCCACTCTCTCAGCTGGTTTCCTGATGTCATCTTTCTCTGGAGTGAAATGCCACAAATACTTCCCTCCTGGTTCACTGCAGCAGGAGTAGTGTTCCTCCTTCACCATGGCAGGGAACAACTTGTCAGAATCTCCAACTTTCATGAACACTTTAGTGTCATCCCTTCTCCCATCAAAGAACAAACAATTGATTCCATTTTCTCTTATCCCCTTATCAAACTCCTCTTCTAGGTTACTGACAAGTTTCTCCTGAGCTCTCCTTACTTTGTTATGATCTATCACCAGGTGGACATCATCAGGTGTTATCAAACCACCGTCAATCCAGGCAGCTGTTGCTATCTTTGCAGTTTCTCTGAGACCAGTGTGGTTTCGCATGCTGGCCAGAGCTATGCTCGGGATATCTTTCCTATTTCGAATCTTATGCCTGGAAGGTTTGGGATCATTATTTTCTGGGTTAGGGACAAAGTCACCATTCTCCTGGTCAGCACTCGGATCAGCCATGGGGAAGTCATTAAACTCTGAATCAGCTTGACTCCAATCATCGGCCTTTTTTACCTCACCCTGGGCCTTCTCAAGTCTCTTTTCCTCGGCAACTCTTCTCCTCTTCTGTCTCTCTGTGGCAGCCTCCTGTCTCTTGGACTCCGGAATATCTTGGCTAGAAATCATGAGGGCCCCTATACTGCCAGTCTTCTCTCTCTGTGCTTTGACAAATGCCAGTTCGATCACAGGAATCTTCAGTTCACGCTTGCAAATACAGGAGATGTGGGCCTCGGATTTACAGTCACGATCGCATCAAAACTCAGGACAGAGAACAATTGGGCACTTGCAAGTAATTATGTCAAATAACTGGTCCAGTTGCTTGGCAAAGCTGTCCTTAACTGCAAGTTTTCCTCTCCCAAGAGAGATATCTCTTGCCTTTTCCCAACTGGCTAGCAGTCTCTCACTAATCTTCTTCTGACTTGTTATGACTGGAGGCTTGAACTGAGCGTTAGCCAGAGTGTACTGTGCCAAGACAGCTTTGGTCATATCACTGGCAATGTCTTTGTTTGTGTAAGTTCTTTGGTTCTTTTCACTGATTTGCCTGATTAAAACACCGTATCTCAAAGCATCTCTTAATGTAGGCAACTCCGACTATCAGGAGCTCTCTCCCAGACCCAAGATAGTGACTGAGATGGCTGGATTTTTGGTTCCTCGTCCTGACACAAGCAGCCATGCAAATATTATCAACTTATAAATGCATCAGAATCTGAAACAGAAAAAAAATATTGTTAGTTGGGTTGTTAAAGAATGAAGTCAGAAAGCAATGTTCACTATTTAATTGTAATGCACTAATGCAGCTGTACGTTAGATTTTCGATAAATTTCACGCTAAAATTTACCTAGCAAAAGGTTGCAAAATATTGAAACTGAAATTATTTTCTGTTTATATACACTAAAATCTAACAAAAAAGTGATGGGCCATTAGTTTTAGCTGATCTTCCCTCCTATGATACACCCTAATAACCATGGAACAATCATCCCAACCATCGAGCAAGAAAACTGTCTTAATTATAGGGATCGATCAGTACCAACCCCCTACACTACTAGAAGCTCATCCCAACATTAGAAGGACGAAGCGATTATAGCAGCAATAGTTGGAAGATAGTACCTGCAGTTTTGAGGAGTACTCTCCATTACCAGAATGAGGAATTCACCAAAGCAACAATCCTGTGAGCTGAAGTGAACATTAGTTTCTGCAAATGATTCGTTCACTGTCCACAGTGTGACAGGACGTGACTGCAGTTGTTGTGACTACTCATCAATCAACATCCTGTCAACAAAATTCTTTCGTATGGCGTGAATAACACCCAGTTACCAGCACCCAGCACCCACCCTAGTGATGATGACACATCCGGTCTGAGAGATGGTCTCAGCAATCTGAGGTAAGGTATGGTGGATGACCTAGTGTAACCAAGAGCGGCGGTTTGCTGTACTCAGGATTTTCGTGAACATTGATCCAGTCACCAGACCTTGGAATCAGCTGTGTCTACTGTGAGCGACACACACAAGTCCTCAGGATTGCGACAACAATTTCACATAGTTAAAAATTTCTAGAAAGGATTCTTCAATCAAGCCTACAAGATATAGGTAGTATCTAGGCATACATAAAGTATATACACACATTTACATGTTCAGACATGCCATCACATTGAAAGGACATCAATAGGTTAATGTCATTGTTGTAAGTGCTTATTTCTTTTAATATATACTGAAGTGAAATAATTCCCGGTATTTATTAGAAATTGAAAATGTGGAAATTTTTTTTTATCCCAAGGAGGATAAGAATTTTCCTAATTTTCAAACTACATATTTTAATGGTGTCAAAGACACATCTTCTTAAAATACAAATATGATAGTTCTACAGTAAAGTATCACAGACTGTAAATTTTCAGCCATGCCATGTAGTACCCTTCACAACTCAGTACCATTGCTCTCCGCAAAAATGAATGTTTCGTTGAAAGAGTCTTAAGCACCACACACTCATTTATCTAGCGTGATTACAGTAGCAAAAGTTGTACATTGCTAAGAAGGTGCGTTCTTAACCACGAAGTAGGCGAAGATTATTTCTGCCATGTTGCTTTTGATATTGGCAGTAATGTTTGTGTTTTACATCAAGTTTCTTTTCTGTTTTCAGTCAGTGTCATCCAAAATGAAAATTGTTCATAACATTTTAACCCAAAAGGCACTAGAGTATAGGACCCCTGTAGTAGATAAAACCCGTACAGTAGTAGAGTCCCCAGCTTAGTGTTTACACATATGTTTATAACATGGTTAGGGTTGTATAGGATGTACTGTACTCTGTGAGCTTATTTAGGCCACAATGAGTTCGGCTGGTAGGTGACCGAGCGATGTAATGGCCCCTGTCTCGTCAACAGAAGTATTATATAAATGGGTTCTTACATCTGATTTATATTCAGATTTCACTCCCTGTAACTTTTCACTGGCTATGGGGTGACATGTTCAATGCACGTGATAAGGTGTGCCCCGCGGGAAGCTGCGTCATTTTATGCTGAGTAAAGGCATAAGTAGCCGGCTCTCTGGCCACCTGAAGCGAGCAGTAGTTTGATATCCTTGACTAGAGGAAGACGTTATTTGAGAGCCGCAGTGGATGGATCCGTCTTCCCTCGAGGGGGAACGACGTACCCATACCGTTCTCCCTCGATGGGTCACTACTCATCAGTCACTCACATCAACTAATATCGAACGGAAGTGATCCACGTTTATATTCATAAACGCCGTCCTCTTTCTCGTTCACTCATAAATAGTAGAATTTACGGTTGATCTACACTCAGTAATTATAGACATATTCTTTTTATAATAAAACAAGGAACTTCAATTGGGTTTCGTTACTAAAACCCCACGGATAGGGCTAAAAAGGCTATTGAGCGACCTAAGGGTGAGAATAAATAGACTTGTGGATCTGTGAGATGGTTACATCATCCTCACAGAAACAGATAAAGATGCTGATAAACTACTTAAGTCTAGTGCCATGGACAAAATGAAAACCAACGGTTACGAGGTCATTGTCCCACGGGAATACGGCGCCAAACTCACCCTTGTATGTAAGAAGTTAGACAAAGATGTAGTGGAAAATAACGCAGAAGAAATAAGAGATGAAATACAAAAGCAAAACAATGTCAAGGTTGTGGAGGTGTATCCTATGTATGCCCATAATATAATCAAGGTTCGCTTTGCAGACACAACGGATGCAAAAAGAATGAAGGAGAAGGGGCTCTATGCATATGGCACTTCCATCTCATCCCACCAAATAGAATATGAAAAGTATACGCCCATCCAACAATGTATGAATGCTATAAATACAATGACCACATGACCAAGAACTGCCCCATGCAAGGGGTCATATGCTCTGAGTGTTCATCTGATCAGCACTTCTACAAAGACTGCCGTAGCACCATAAAAAAGTGTGTCGTCTGCGAGGGTGACCACAGGACCTTCTCTGCCACCTGCCTGGTCAGGAAACAGGTACTTCAAGAAACAGAGAAGAAACTGACCGAAATAACCAAACTAAAAGAAACCAGGGAAATTTCTAACACCATAGAAAGGACCACTCAGTCGACGATCATGGCTTACAGCCAAACCCTAAAAGAAACTCAAGCAGACTCCCAAAAGCTCAACAATGTCAGCGAGACCATGGAAGTCCTGCAATCAGAGATAAGAACCATCAAGGACTCAATAAAACAGGCAGTTACTGAGTCACTGGGCGCCATGAGGGACGCAGTGGCCGAGAGCATCAGGAGCGTTTCCTCTCCACAGCTGGACGAGTCCAAAGCCACCACTATATACTTGTCTTACCTGCATGTCCATCACATGAACATGGTTCATCCAGGTTCATTCTCGAAACACCTCAACGAGACACTAACCAGGAACAACATTGCACCTGTTGAAATAAGCGACAAAGTACCTTCAAAAGAAATCCTTAAGGCAGTAACCCACTCAACGACTTATCGACGACCTCAACCCACGCCAGAAATAGACCATGACCTCCTTGACTTAGGCAAAAGTCAGTATAACCGCAATCCCGACGTGGCCAGTCAGTCCCCCTGGGATCACAGCTCCAACGACACCGTAAATGCCCGCGATCCCATTACATGCACTCCCAGCGACGACAGTGACCATCGGACTGCAACCACAGTCAATGGTTGCGACCAGATGATGACGACTCACTCCACAGAGGAACAAGACCCTCGAGCTGCAGCGTCAGTTGATTACTACGACACGCAGGCCCAGGACCTGAACACCTTCCTGTACACGGGTGACGAGAAGTTCGAGGGCCCGACATTGACTGACAAGCAGATGTTCGAAGGTTCTGCTAAGAAGTTCCGTCCCCCTAGAAATGGCAGAAGCCGAGCAAACACTCCAAGCGACGCCCAAAGCTACAGTCTCCGAAATGGCAGTCGTTAGCAGGATGAAAATTGTCCAACATAATGTCCTACACTGGTCCCTTAATAGACGTAATGAACTGTCTAACTTATACTATCAATTAGACCCAGACATCATTCTGTTAAACAGTACCGGCATAAAGGACGAAAGTAAGCTGAAAATTTTTGGCTACACTGTATACCAGAGGAACATGACGGGTGAGCTGAACGATGGAGTCGCTGTGGCCGTCAGGTCACGTCTGAGTCACAGAGTGTTGCCAGACTTCGAGGATTCAGTTCTGGGAGTGCAGGTGGAGACAACTAGGGGATCTGTTATCATATGCACAATGTACCTACCTCCCAGACGTCCTTACTTACCCGAACAAGAACTAAACCAGTTGCTACGCCACAGAAAACCAACATACATCATAGGGGACTTAAATGCGCGCCACGCCATACTAGGACACGGTAATGAGAACAACGTCGGTGTGGCGCTGTATGACAACATCAGAAGGGGAAAACTGCAACACCTCGGGCCAGATTTCCCGACATTGATCAGACGTGCCAGTGCCACAACACCCGACATAATCCTCTCTAACAACGAGGCCGTCCTGAACAGGCACGTTACCGCCGGACCCATCAGTACCAGCGATCACCTGCCAGTCGTCGTGACGCTCTCATCCTATCCCATTATGATCCCCGCCAACATCAGGTCAAACCTCAAACGGGCAGACTGGGACTCCTTCAAGGAGTCTCTCAGTCTCAAGCAGGGAAGAAACCTGGAAGAAGCCAGCCCCAATGACATCGGCGACGAGGTCGAACAATGGTATAAGGATGTGAAGACGGAGATGGACCACAACATCCCGACCACTAGTTACAGGATCATTCCCCATCCTCACACTAGTCACCAGCTGAGGCAGCTCAGTGTCCAGTACGCTCACGTGAGACAGCTATCCAGTATCCGCGGGTGGACGCAGGAGCTGAGAGACCGGTACCGAGAGCTACAGACGGACATCCAGCACGAGAGCAAACGTCTACATGAACAAAAGTGGGCCGCCTTGGTGTGGGAGGCAGCCAACAATTACGGCAATTCTGCTGCATTCTGGAAAGGGATCAAGCGACTGATGGGTTCCACCTCTAGCACGGTCCCTTACCTGCTCGACCAAAACAACGTAAAAATATTCGAGGAAGAAAACCAAGAACAACTACATCGGCGATATTTACGAAAGATCTTTACCATTAGTGAACAGGAGAACGAGGGCTTCGACAGAGAGTTTGAGGAGGACATTTTAGGTCAGTTGCAGAACCATCAGCACCTGCTCCAGCCGCTCCCACGGACTGACTTCACCAGACTGGTGGACGGAAGCTACCTGACGGAACGCATAGTTCCTGCAGATTAGGGAGTGACAGTTTTGCAAAAGTTTTCAAAATCAAGTGGCTTGGGTTGGATTATTTGTCTATCGGCCACGCTGGTTCCGAATATGTTTGAATCTTTAACATCAGTGCATTAGAAGGTTTGTGGATACTTTTGGGTTTGGCATGAAAAACGCGAAAAAACTGTAAATAATAAAGGGACTGGCAATGTGGCACAACCTTTCAAAATCAAGTTATTGAATTGGATTATTCGACTACTGTGTACACTGGTTCATAATATGCTATTGTTTTACAACTCAATGCGCTACAAATTATGCCGATATTTTTGCTGCAAGTCACCACATACGTATATTTCGAAAACCAGGGCCCAATATTACCAACGGCGTGGATAGATTCCGTGGAATGAATTCAGGACATTCCCGCTCATGGAACATTACCAAACTCCGTATATGTGCCAATGGCAGGCCAATGGCAATATTTACAGAGTTTGTTGAGGCTCCCTGGACGGGAATGCCCTGAATTTATTCCACGGAATCTATTCACGCCGTTGGTAATATTCGTCCCAGGACTGATCAACGAATTCAGCCCAAGTAGCTTGACTTGGACAGTTAAGGACAAAATCTCAGTCCGTACTTTTGAATAAAATATTGTTCAATAGGTGGTGATATTGAAGTGCTGAAAGTTGTTTTTTCTGTGTTGTTTTGCAGTTAGTTCAAAGGGCCGCCACCAAGATGGGTCGTCCTAAGATTAGCAACACTCAGCTGCGCCAGGGTAACGATAAGGTGTTCGGGGTTCGGATGCCTCTGCCATCTAACAAGTTGCCTCTGAACAAGGAAGTTGGAAGTGCCCTGGCTTATGAAGCAGAAAACGAGAGGTTAAGGAGAAGAACAAATGCTTTTGATTATATGGATGCCACCAACAAGGTGACTGAGAAGGTACTGGATGTGTATAGGAAGGCCACTGTCCCCACTATCTCTGAAATCAGGGTGAAAATGAGAGTCCACGACCTGTGGAGGATGCGGAGGGAGACGATGATGATGAAGGGAAATGGACAGAAACAGAAAAGGAAGAAAACGAAGAACGGGAAGCTGAAGATGAGGTTCGAGGATATAGCTGAGAAGTTGTTTGATGTGGCAGACGACAGCAAAGTGCACGAACGAGAGAAAAGCTTCCTGGCAGCCCAGAGGAAACCGGGAAGGGAGGGCTGCATTGATGGCGTTGACAAAATTGTGACTGCCAAGCTGAAAGAAGAGAGGGAGAAGGAAGCGAAGAGGGCAAAGAAAAGGGCTGAGGAAGAGAGGAAAACTGAGAAGATGAGGTCAAAGAGTAAGGAGGAGATGGAGAGGATGTCGTGTAAAGTGTCGGCAGTGGATGACAGTGCTCAGGAAGAAGATAGTGATTATAAGGATGTCAATGACAATGAGTTCAAGGCTATGGTCGACAGGAGAGCAAGATCAGAGAAAAGGAAAAGGGAGAAAGAAGCCGAGGACAGGATCCGAGAAACTGCTGACAGGTTCAAGGTATCCAATGATGCAGTGGCTCACATCGCAAACACCATCAGAGCTGCAGACAACATCATAACTGAAGGGGACAAGTCTAAAGTGACTAACTGGAAGAAAGTGGAGAGAGTCAGGAAGAGGTCACGAGAACAGAAAAAAGAAAAGTTCAGGGGATTCAAGGTCAGAGGTCTCATGGTAGATGAGTTGTAAAACAATAGCATATTATGAACCAGTGTACACAGTAGTCGAATAATCCAATTCAATAACTTGATTTTAACAGGTTGTGCCACATTGCCAGTCCCTTTATTATTTACAGTTTTTTCGCGTTTTTCATGCCAAACCCAAAAGTATCTACAAACCTTCTAATGCAATGATGTAAAAAACTCAAACATATTCGGAATTAGCGTGGCCGATAGACAAATAATCCAACCCAAGCAATTAGATTTTGAAAACTTTTGCCAAACTGTCACTCCCTACTGCAGATGTGTCAGCCGTCATAAAAGGGTTTAAAAACAAATCACCTGGTCAAAGTCACATTAACAAGAAGATCCTTGCTCAACTCCCCGACAACATGATAGGGAGGCTTGTTCATATATGCAACGCCTGCCTCGCCTCTGGATACTTCCCTAAGATGTTCAAAATCGCCGTTATTCGCCTCATACCAAAAGCAGGGAAGCCTTCAAACAAAGTCGAAAACTTTCGACCAATATCGCTGCTAGAGGTACCTGCCAAAATCTTCGAAAAAATAGTCAACAAGCGATTGCGGATGTATCTGGAGGACGAAGACGTGCATAATCCCCGCCAGTTCGGTTTCCGCCAGTACCGAGGCACATCCACCGCCATAGCTCAGGCCTACGAGCAGATCGCCAATGCCATAACTGGCCGCCTGCAGTGCAATATAGTACTGAGGGACGTCAGCAAGGTGTTTGACAAAGTTTGGCACGCAGGGCTGCAGTATAAGATCATACAACTGGGGCTACCCGAAAATCTGACTCGCTTGCTGTGCAACTTCATTATGGACCGCAGAGCCAAAATTAAGATGCAAGAACATTTTGGAGAAGTATTCTCACTATCGAGCGGCGTGCCTCAGGGCTCTTGTCTCTCACCAACCCTTTACACACTCTACACGGCTGACCTGCCACCCCCAATCATCGGCAGCGAGTACGTCATGTATGCCGACGATGTAACACAGATCGTCACCTGCCCAGGAAGGTCCACAGCAAGGATGGCGCGACTCACTGCTCGGGCAATAGAGGAGATCTCGGAGTATGAAAATAAATGGAAAATAAAAACAAACAAAACGAAATTTGAGGTCATATCCATAGCCAAATTCAAGCCGGCCCCATTGATGATCGACGACGAAGAGATTGAGTACTCTAAACAAGGCAGATTGCTCGGCCTCATCATTTCTCGGACGGGCATCATTCCCCACTTGAAGGACAGACTAAATAAAGCCAAAGTCGCCGCAGCCAAATTAAACGTTTTAAATTGATGCCTGAGAAGATACAAGTTCACCTGTACAAGGCGCTGGTGAGGCCTGTGTTGGAGTACCCATCTATACCACTCGTCACACTCGGGAAGACTAGACTACAACAACTACAGAGCTTCCAAAACAAGTGTTTGAGGTCAGCCAGTGGCCAAGCGCCACCCTACCAGGAGACAGTGGAAACCATCCACCTAAGAAATAAAACAGAGGCCCTCAACTTCAAGTTCCATCGCCTAGGGAAGAAGGTCTGGGACAAGCTCCTGGACGACCCTCACAGCCCAGACCACCTACGCGGGGAAGACATCAACGGAGGGAGACCCCACGCCTGGTGGCCCCTGAGTCTGCCCGCACTACAACATAAGAACATAAGAACATAAGAAAGTGGGATACTGCAGGAGGCCGACTGGCCCATACAGGGCAGATCCCTTTCACACCCATCCCAGCACTTCCATGTGCCTATCCAACTTCGTCTTGAAGCTCCCTAGCGTCCCCGATCCTACTATAGCACTCGGTAGCCTATTCCACATATCTACAACTCTATTACCAAACCAGTGCTTGCCTATATCCTTTCTGAATCGGAATTTATCTAATTTACAGCCATTTGTTCTAGTTATTTCGTTATTACTGAGCTTCAGAACATCTTCCATTTTACCCTTGTTAATCCCGCTTAGACAGGTATGTTTGATCAGATGTCGGTTTGCTGGCTGGAGAGGAGTTTCTTGAGATAATAAGATCATATGGCCTGGTTTCTCAGCACATGGTGGTGAGAACTTTATGTCCCTGGTTGGGTCAGGTCTTAATCTCATTTAATTACTGTAGGGTGAGTCGACTTAAGTGGGTGTAGTGAAAGACAAAAGTCGTGTCGTGAAATATGGTGAAAACATATGCCGAAGGGCTAAACATTTGGTGCACTCTGCCTTGTGGAAGGGGGCTCTCAAAATGTTTCACTACTTTTGTCTTTGATTGCACACCTGCTCATCTAGTTACTGGGCTGTATACCTTGGTCTGATAAACAAGCATTACACCTCCCACCAAGAACAAAGCTTCCATACCATAAAACTGATGACACATATAGACAGTGATCATGGGAATATCATGTGCAGTATCTAGAATAGCCCCTGAGGCGATAATGCAAGTTCACATTTTACAAATAATTACCGCTACCTATCAGTAGCACTTCCCTCATCGTTAGTGATATGTACGTTTTTCCACTGGTTTGGTTTGGTCTGATAAAACTCACTATAACATCCACCAAGATAAAAGCTTCCAAGCCAGGAGAAAAGACACATAGACCATGAGTGACCATAGTGTGAGCTTAACTAGAATAGCTACTGAGCTAAAGATCAGGCTTTACAACCTAAACCTACATATCTTGAATAGCATCTGAGAAGAAATTGCATTTTCACATATTACAAACAATAACATGTGATGCATGACCTTGCTAGCCAATGTGAAAATAATGATTAGCCCAATCAGCAGTATGGCTGCAACATTGCATTAGGTAGTACAAAACATTGATCAAATGAACTTATTGAAAAGTGACTAATCATTCTTAGATAATAAATAACGTTCGGATTTTTTTTCTCTCTCCCAAGCATTATACATATACAACAGCAATACAGTAGTGTGGCCCAGCGTGGCTCACCATCTCCACAAGTTGCCATGAGGGATACTGGTAGTACAGCAGCGGTGGTAGGTTGGTCCTTCCAATGGTCCACCTCATCATTGTCGACGCTACTTCTTCTGATTTCTGCACAGCACGTCTTACGTCTTCTCTCTTCAACATGTGCATTTCCTTTCTTCTGATGTCAGTACTGCTCTTTGTATGTCTTGTCTCCACACTTTGCACGTTTTCTTTCGTGTGTTGTCGTCACCACACCTTTAACCTCTTCTCACTTCCTCCTGGTTTCTAATACGAATTTCCTCTTGAGTCAGTTACTGTTATATTCCAGATGGGTTTTTCCAGTTCCATCTGAGTTTCCTTTATGTGTAGAGCATCATTTTCTGATATATTCCAGATGGGTTTTTCCAGTCCCATCGGAGATTCCTCTGTTTCTGAGTTCCTCTTGAGCACTCCAAAACATCATCTATTTCTATATCTACTTATCTTCCTCATCAGTAATTCTGCCAACCCGGCCGGGGGTAACCGGTCACACTGGGATGGGTGCCATCACTCTGGACGACGTGTGGGGAAGGATCAGCATCCCAGCACCCAATCTTGGTACTAGAGCGGCGCAGGCACCGGCTTGCCCTGTCCCACGCACCTTTAGTGGTTCGGCCTGCAGGGTCCGCCTTGTCACAGCCTCACTCCACACATCTTAACTGCCTAAAGTAAAAAAAAAATATATATAAAATCTCCGTAATCGTAGTCCATGGGAGGACTTGAGAGAAGTGTAGTGGTGTATGGTGGGTATATGTGAAGTGCTGCATTCATCACGCTGTTTCTCCTCTGTCGTATGTGCTTTTCCGGTTCCTTATGATTGGAGTCGATGTTTGGTCCATTGTCACCTCTTGATTCCTGCTGTTGTCCAAGAGTTTGTATCTTCCGACGTAAGGCGCCGTCATCCTGCCCAATCACTGTATACAGCTTGGACATGCGACATCAGTTCATACCCAAGTGATCTGGTTATCTCCAACTTCCGGCTGGCCATGGGGGCGGTACTGTGTCACACAGTGTGACATTTGACAGAGAAAGACAATCCTACAGGGATGAAGGATTAGTTGGAGGTGTATCCGTAAAAATGTATATTTACTTTATACATTAAGTCAATGTTTGGCAACTATGGGTTCTGTCGCGACATTGTTCTCACTAGGCTGGTTCGGCGAATGATCCGTGTAACTCTGCTCACTATGGCTGAATATTATTTGTCAATATGTGCCAATAGTACACGTACATTATAAATCATTCTAGCATAAAAATACACTGACTGAAGCTCTGCAAATATCATCATATCAAGTTACACGCACCATCGGTTTCAAAGCATAGCTTAAGGGACAAAACAACCTGGGACTAAGTAAAGTCACACGAGGCCGGGAAGAATCGGGTGGGACGGGAAGGCAGGAGGGCAGACGCGCCGGGTGGGATGAAGTGGGGCGGAGAGGTTAGGGTGGGGTAGGTGGGGTGGGGTAAGAAGTAACTGTACCTGTAATCTGTAATTACCTAAATACTTATTGAACGTACAAGCTTTCATTTAACTTCTACTTAATCATTATCTGCTAGATATTCTCAATACTCTCGTTACTACTGTATACGTTACTTCACTGTTTATAAATTCAAGCCAATAATCCAATATGTTCGTTATTACATAAAATATTTTACTATTTCTCGCTGTACTTGTAAAGTAACTGTGACAACATGTTTTCCCAGTCTTAGAATAACATAAGAACATATGAATGGAGGAAACTGCAGCGGGCCTATTGGTCCATACTGGGCAGTCCCATTTACACCCAACCGCTATCGCTCATATATCAATCTAACCTATGTTTGACGCTATCCAGCGTATTCGAGTTAATGATGATGTTTGGTAACTTGTTCTCCTAATCCATTAATCTATTTCCAAACCAATGTTTACCTGTTTCGTGCCAAAATCTGATTTTGTCTAATTTAAAACCATTGTTACGAGTTTGCTCCTGGTTGGATAGTTTGAGTACCTTTGTAATGTCACCTTTGTTTAGCCCTGACTTCCATTTATACACCTCTATCATATCGCCCCTCACTCTACGACTCTCAAAGGAGTGCAAATTAAGATGCTTTAACCTGTCTCTGTACTCAAGGTTCCTAATGCCCGGGATTAGTTTTGTCATTCTCCTCTGGATTCGTTCTAAAGATTCTATATCCATTCTGTAGTACGGTGACCAGAATTGAACTGCATAATCCAAGTGAGGTCTCACTAGCCCAAGATATAGTTTTAGGATGACCTCGCTAGTCTTGGAACTAACACTCCTTTGTATGAACCCCAAATACTTTGTTAGCCTTGTTTCGAGCAAATACACATTGTTTAGTTGGTTTAAGATTCCTTCTTATCATTACTCCTAAACTTTTTTCACAGTCGGAATTCTCTATAACAACGTTGTTCATCTGGTACCTGGTTTCTCTGTTGACATCTCCAAGAGTAAGTATCTTACATTTATCCACATTGAATTTCGTCTGCCATTTTTCAGACCATTCGAAAACTTTGTTTAAGTCTTCCAGTAGTTTTGCCGAATCTATCTCCCTTCTTGAAAATTTGGATTACATTCTCTATCCTCCAGGATTCTGGTACTACATCCGTTTTTAAGGACATGTTAAACAACTTCCCTACATTCCTTTAATACTCTGGCAAATATCTCATCGCGACCTGGTGACTTATAAGGCTTTAGTTTGTCGATTTGCTTACTAACATCGTTACTAGTCACAGCTATCTTGCTTAATTTATTTTCTTCACCATCTCTGTATAGAGTCGGTGCCTCGGGTATCATGTTTAAATTTTCGGTGGTGAAAACTGTTGAAAAATATTTAATTTCTCCGTCGTTATCAGTTAGCTCGCCGGTATCTGACTGTGTTGGTCCAACCTTTTCTCGTGTTTTAGTTTGATACATTTGAAAGAATCCCTTGGGGCTTGACTTAGCCTCTCTTGTTACCTTCAGTTCATTATTCCTCTCTGCTTTTCTTATCTCGGTCTTAACCATATTGGCCAATACCTTATAATAATCTCGGAGGTAAACTTCACCACGATTTATTCTTTAAATAATTATTTATCCATTTGGAGTCATTGTTGCTTAATTCGAGTTTTCTGTATGGTATGTTCTGCCTTTGTGCATTAAATAACTCATTATTTAAATTGTTATGGAATTCGTCAACCTCAGATCTCGTGATCAAGTCATCCTCTACCGTCATATATTATGAGGTCTCCAGTTAAAGTGAGGTCACCCTCTGTGGGTACATTGTGTGGGGTAACCTCACGTGAGGTCATGTAATTCACCCACAAACGTGATACCCCTTCTCTCAGCTGCCATTTCAACCTATCAAAGTTTGCCCTTCTGAAATATGGGACTTTATTTAACTAAAATTTCCATGCGACTGCCATTAAATTCTAATTTAAAGCGTACTTCTTTGTGATCGCTGTTTGCAAGTTCGTTCCCTACTGCAACATTACTAATGAGGTTTTCTCTCTTTGACAGAACTAAATCGAGTATATTATTACCCCGGGTAGGTTCGGTTATATGTTGACTTAGGAAACAGTCCTGAACTGTCTCAAAAAAATACTCTGATTCTGAGTTACCCATAACGTCGATCCAATCAATTTGGCTAAAGTTAAAGTCGCCTACTATACAGACTTTTCTATGTCTGGATGCTCTGCGCATTTCCTCACAAATAAGTCGGCCATTAACTCTATCAAGATAAGGTATATATATTATTCCTGTGATTAATTTTTCCATACCATTAATTATTTCTATATTCAGTAAAAATTTTATTTCCTTATTTTTTCACACTTCAGATTATTCCTGAGATAGAGTGCTACTCGGCCTCCTTTCCTAATCTGCCTATCGGTATGTAATAATTTGTAACCTGCAATTTGGTATTCAACAGGTAACTCACGTGAGTCTAGGTTTATCAATGTTTCGGTGAATGCTATTATATCGATTTTTTCGGTACATACTAACGCCCTGATTTCATCAATTTCGTTTCTCATACTTCTACTGTTTGCGTAGTAGACATTTAAGTTACTAGTGTTCTGAGACCTCTCTTTGTCGCGTTTAAGTTTTAACTTCCTGCCTAACTTAGTTTTGTCATAATTCTTAGCACAATTTCCCTGCAACCTTTCACTTTGCTTACCCGCTCCCACTGCAGTCTCCTCCACCCCCGTGCTCATATGTTCCCCGAGCAGTTTAAAGACTTCCACATCTTTTGAACTGCCCTCTCGAGACAACAAGCCATGGCTGCCACCCATCCCTAGACAGACGTACCCCATCCTTAGCATAAAGGTCCCTTCTGCAGTAAAAGTTGTCCTGGGTGTCTACAAATGGGACTGATATTGACTTGCAATATCTGTCAAGACGGCCGTTGACACCAACTGCCCTTGACAACCAATTATTGCCAACTCTCCATCTTGGCAGGACACCACATATGATAGGGATTCCTCCCTTTAACCTAATACGTTCTATAGCTGTCTTGAACTTATCAAGGTGCTCCTCACTCCTACACCAGCCAATATCATTGCCTCCTGCACTGAGGCAGATAATGGGTTTGTTCCCATTTCCAGACAAGATATTGTCCATCCTGTGAACTATATCCCCCACCCCAGCACCTGGCAAACACACCCTCATCCTATTTTATTTTTACCACTAAAAGCTATATCCAGGCACAGTACCTGGGAATCAGCAACAATTAAAGTTTTTGTACCCTCCTTGTCAGCCTTGTCCCTGTCCAATCCGTCGATCAAAGGACTAAAATAGTTTTTACACTTAGCTGTTGTCATTTCCTTGGCGTCTTTTCTCACCACCAGTTTGGTCGTACCTCTCCTCTCAACCATCCATTCGCCTGTGTTTTCGTCAGATACGGGATTTCCTTGTCTCGTGTCTTCTTCCTTCATCCTCGTTATCACTTCCTTTAATTTCAAGTTTTCGTCCTTGACCTTCACTAACTTAGCCAGTAGCTCGGCCCTCAGAAGGGCACAGCCCTGCTCGCAACCGAGTCATCCGCGAAATACGCACTGCAAAGAAGTCCCACTACCCAACCAAATTACAACACCTGAAGCAGACCAACGTCAGTCAATGGTATGGTAAGCTTAAAGAACTCTGTGGACTAAACAATAAGACACACCCCCTCCCCTTCCTTAGCCATCTCACTAATGTTGACGCAGCTGAGCAAACAAATAACCATTTCGCTACTATATGTCAGACGCTCCCCCGGCTTGACACAACCACTCTCCCTGCTTACCTACCAGCCCCCCTTCCCACTGACTTAGTAGAAGAATTTGAAGTAGCAAAACGCCTGGACAAACTAAAATTAAAACGCTCTACCACCCCCATTGACTTACCAATGAAACTTTTCAAGGAGTTCTCCCCGGAGCTTGCTAAACCCCTATGCTCCATCATCAATGCTTCTCTCAGTCAAGCCAGATGCCCAGCTGACTGGAAGACCTCTTATGTATCACCAGTGCCCAAGTCAACCAGCCCACAATCCTTAAATCAGCTACGACCTATTGCAATCACCCCAATACCCAGCCTAATCTGTGAAAGTTTTGTGTTCGACTGGGCTTATGCTGATATTGCAGGAGTCGTAGACCCTCAGCAATTTGGCAACATGAAAACTTCCTCCACCACTCACTGTCTTGTCAGCTTTCTCGATTACATATACCGCCATCTCGAGAAACGAAAAACGTCTGTAGCTGTCGCCTTCATTGATTTCACTAAAGCGTTCGACCTAGTCGACCACAATATAATCATCAACAAAGCTATTGACCTCGGGCTTCGGAGAAGTCTTATACCATGGCTTACAGACTTCCTAAGTGACCGACGCCAAGCTGTACGCTTCCGAGGGGCTGTCTCCACCTTTCAGTCACTCACCTGTGGCGTCCCCCAAGGCACCAAGATGGGACCACTCTGCTTCCTTATGCTCATCAATGATGCCCTAAGAGAAACCCCTGCTCGCTGGAAATATGTCGACGACTCCACCATTGGGATCAGTGTCAACAATTCTGCTCCCAACTATACCGCCCTTCAGGATTTATTGAACAGTCTCCAAAACTGGGCCACCAACAACCATGTTACCATCAACCATACCAAGACCATGGTTATGCACATCAACCTCTCCTCCGACATTGTCCCACCTCCTTCCATTACTCTAGGTCCGAACACACTCCAGGTTGTAGATTCCACGAAGCTCCTCGGCGTCACCATAGACAACAAACTAAATTGGAAACCACACGTCAGTGAAGTTGTCAAATCCTCCAGTTTCCGTCTCCACCTCCTCCGCCGACTCAAGTCCCTCGGAGTTCCTGCACACGAGCTCCTCAGTGTTTGCACAACATTCATACTTCCCAAGCTCACCTATGCCTCCCCCACCTGGTCTTCCTCCCTAAATGCCACACAACGTAAACACCTAGAAAAAGTGCAAAAGAGGGCATGCAAGATTATTCTCTCCTTCCTACTCCACATATCAAGAAGCGCTCAACACACTGACCCTTTCGACTCTCACTGACCATCACCACGACCTCATCTGCAAATTTGGTAAGAAGCTTCTACACCATCCTCGACACCGGCTCCTACTACCACCTGAGATCCCTAGTCCGAGAATTGCTGTTCGACACCACAACCGCATCCAGCCCATACGTGCACGAACTGATCGCTATAAGAACAGCCCAGTCCCAACCATTGTAAAAATTATCAATAACTTGTAATAAACCAGTGTATTCACTCCCAGTAAACACTACTCCTTGCACTGTCACTATGTTGAAATGAACTGTAGTTTGAGCTTTTCCCCATCTAGTTATTATATGTCTTATTTGTGTCACTTATGTTACTTGTATATTATTTGTAATTCGAAACCCATTCCCCAAATATGTAACTGTGTATTTTCAGCCTTCTGGCTGCCAAGCTCTTTCAATAAACCGTTAATTATTATTATTATTATTATTATTATTATTAAGTAGCACTAGCCATTACTGACAATTAATCCCCGGGTGCTAAGTCTGCCGTGACCTTTCTTCTAGCGAGGTCAGAACACAACAATGATGTGGGTCATAACTAAGTGGGAGAAGGGTAGAGTGGAGGAAGAGAGTTCGAACAGATTGACCTGACCTTCATGATAAGGGAAGCTTACGAGGAGGTGGTTGGGGGATTAGGACAGATAGGATGATGTAGGTTATAAGACATTTTACGTTCTGACGGTTAGTATAGACACAGCTTCCATCACTAAAACACAATAGATACATGTAGCACTGACCTACGATTACCATGCATTGGGGACATTGAGAAAATTCTTAAACACTGAACATTTTCTGCAGAGAGTGTGGTGCTAATAGCAGGTGTAATGACTATGCAAGGGAGGGCGTGGGGTTACATTAATTATGCTGCCACCATTATAACGAGGGAATACTCATATGAAGTGAGAGTTATGAGGATCCTATATCTAGATCATTTATGTAGATTATGAACAAGAGTGGGCCCAATACTGACCCCTAGGGAACCCTACTGGTTCTACAGTCCCACTCAGATTTAACAGCATTTCCGCTGACCCTCTGTGTTCTATCAGTAAGCCAAGATTTTATCCAATTTAAAACTCCCCTCAATACCATGAGCCTTAACTTTTCTCAGAAGCCTCTGATGCGGTACTCTGTCAAACGCTTTGCTAAAGTCTAAGTAAATACCGTAGCATCGAAGACCTTCCTAAAAAACCTCAGCAGATTTGTTAGACAAGTTTTCCCTTTGTAAATCCATGTTGAGAGTTGATAGATCAATTTGCTTTTTCTATAAATGCAATCGGATAATTGATTCAAGAAATTTCCCCACTACTGACGTCAAACTAATCGGCCGGTAATTTGACGCTGATGCTCTGTCTCCCTTTTTGAATATGGGTACTACATTTGCCTGTTTCCACACAACTCCCGTGTCTAGCACAACTCCCGTGTCTAAGATTTTGTAAATAAATTTACGAGGAGTCCGCTAATCTTACACTCTTTCATAACTCGAGGAAAAATTTCATCTGGCCCTGGGGATTTTGTCTTCTTTAAAATATTTATCTTCTTAAGAACATCCTCTTTAATTTCTCTTCTTCGTTTTTTCTAAATATCAGTTCCACCTCTGACAATTCCTCGTGAATTTCTTCCATGAAAACTGATAAGAAGTAACTGTTTAATGCTTTGCTTATTTTCTCACTATCATCGATCACCTCGTTTCTCTCTGACTTCAAAGGCCCCACTTTGTCCTTGAACTTTGTCCTATATACCTGGAAAAATACCTTGGGATTCTCCTTTGATTCTCTTGCTATCCTGATTTCGTAGTTTCTCTTTGCCTTCCTTACATTTTTCTTAACATTTCTAGACAGTTCATTTTACCTATTTCTGAAATGCTCCACCCCTTTCTTTAATTTCTTTTAAATTCCTTTCTTTATTCATATGTCATGTTCAAGTTTTTTGGTCATCCACCTTGGGTCAATCTTATTTGACCTAATTTTTCTGTATGGTATATTTTGTTCCTGTGCCTTACGTAGTATACTAGTGAATATATTATAGTCATGATCATTTGTTGTGTCGACTTTGACCTCACTCTTTACTACCGGGGACTGACCTGACTGTTCCCAGGCGACCTCACCTAGTTACTTTCTTAACCCCTCATAATCCGCCGATCGAAAATCTGGGACTGAGACCCTATTGTCATCGTTTTTCGTTTCCCAATTTAGGGTGAACCTTACTTCTCTGTGATCACTTTTCCCAAGTTCTATCCCTATTGTGATATCTCTTATAATATTTTCTATATTTGTTAATACTAGGTCTAATATATTGTCACCTCTAGTAGGTTCTGTATTTAGTCGCTTTATTTTTTTCCTGTACTGCAACTAGGAAGTCTTCAGATTCATGATCACCTATAATGTTGTTCCAGTCAATATTTCTGAAGTTGAAATCCCCCATAATGTACAGGTTGCTGTATTTTGCTGCCCTACTCACTCCCTGCTATATGGGCTGAGCTACTTCTTTCCCAAGACTTGGGGGCCTGTAACTCACTCCCAAAATTAGTTTTTCTCTTCCTTCCGCAATTTCTACCCATACAGACTCGGTTCCTATTTCACACTTTATTGAATTATTAATACAACATTTTAATGATCCTTGACGAAGAGTGCGACCCCTCTCCTCTTCATATTTTCCCTGTGCTTGTGAAAAAGGTTGTACCCTTCTATGTGGTCGTCTGATAAAAAATTCTTGCCCGCCAGATTCATCCAAGTTTAGGTTATTACTATGACGTCTACATTCTCGGTACATACAACCGCTCTCAGCAAGTCTATTTTATTTCTAACGCTCCTACTGTTTGTATGGTTTACATTTAAACCTACCCTTCCCTGCTCCTGTTTTACCCCTTGTCCTGAATGACCAATTTTACTCCCTAGGACCTGCTTGTCTTTTTACTCCCACTTACCCTGACCTCTCTCTACTGGCGAAACCCTCCCCCCCTCCCCCCCGTTGGAGTGACATTTTTACGCTACAGGGATACAGACAACGTCTTTACCCCCGTGCGAAACAAGTGTTCTCCGTCACGACTGTAGAGTTAGTCGTTGCCATAGAATAGTTGCCAGTTATCAATGACCGCCCAACCATTGCTTGAACAATGTTTTTCCAGTCGGCAATTTATAGCAATTGCCCTGGATAGCCATTCACCGCCAATTCCCCATCTAGACAAGACACCACATACTATCGGGTTCCCTTCTCTATCTCTAACATTCCATAGCACCTCCCTATACCTCTTACAAAGTTCCTCATTCCTAACTTTCCTATGTTGTTACCATCTACACTAAGACACACTACTGGCTTGGTACCCTCCCCTGACAAAAACCCTATCCATCCTCTCAGCTACATGCTCTATCCCAGCCCCAGGAAAACACACCATAGTCCTACGTTTCCTATCTCTTGCACAAAAAGTCCAATCTAAGAACCTCACCTGGTTGTCCCCAACTGCCACGAGCTTACCACTGGGCAGGGTTTGAACAACTGCCCCTTTCTCTCCTGGCACTACAGCTTCCTCCAACACTTGGCAGGGGGTTACTGCACTCCACTCCTTGGTCAGCTTTCCTGAGTCTGACCCTAATCCCCTTGGAGACAGTCACTCTCCACCCCTGTTCCTAATGACCCTCCTTCGCAGGTGTCCTGCTAGTCAGGACACCTACCTGAAAGAGTTCAATATCGAGTGCTTCGTTCTCCCCTATTTAAACGTCTGTCTCTCTCCTCAACTGCTCCACCTCACTTAACAGAGTGGCCAGGGAGTTGTCTTTCCTCACACACCGTCCCTCTTCCCCCACAACACAACGATCCAAGGCGGCCATTTCCTATGGTCACTAACACGAGCACTTAGGGGCACGTCCTTCTCCAAGCTAAAAAACAATTCAAAGTACAGTTATTTGTTAGTTAACTGAGTAGCAAGGACACATAAATAAATTATTATATTAACGTTATTTGACAATGAATCTCGGACACAACAATAAAATGGATACACTTCCCACCATAAGTAACCCATCCCATGGATCGCTTTGAGGTTGGCCCAGAAGCTGGGGACTGTGACTACAGAGCCTGGTACTGCTGGGGCGAGTGGACTCGGTGGGCACTGGACTCTGGCTCCTATAGGAGACTCTGCCAGCTGGGGACTCGGTGCTGGGAAGGGAAGTTCCCTTCCAGACCTTGACTTTTGACAAGTGTCACTCCTTGTTCTGTGCACTGTATTATAAGGATCCTTACACCCTGCCCTGCCACTTGATACAACTGAACTGTCACAATATATATGCAATGTGTTAGCTTAAGCAAATTACTAATCTTATTCCCAAATAAAGCCCTTAACTGTCCTGGTTCATGTAATAATTTCTTAATTGTGAGAGGCACTATATCTAACTCTACTTCTCGTTCCTCCCAGGGTGGATCCTTACATCTTTTCTGAACAGCTGTACACAAAAGAACATCAGAGCATAAGAATGGAGCAAGCTGCAGCGGGCCTATTGGCCCATACTGGGCAGTCACGTTTACACTCAACCCATATTGCTCTTATGACCATCCAACCTATGTTTGAAGCTATCCAGCGTATTCGAGTTAATGATGATATTTTGTAACTTGTTCCACTCATCCACTACTCTATATCCAAACCAATGTTTACCTATTTCGCGCTTATATCTAAATTTGTCTAATTTAAAACCAGTGTTACTAATCCATTGATGTATCCTGTCTTGCTTTGCCTGCATAAGGCCCTTTTATTTTTTAAGCCATCATTTATATCTTGTACAAATTTATCCCCACTATTCCCTATCTTTAATCGAACTGCTGCAACTGTATTAATTTCATTATCTCAATCATTGCATTCATTTGACATCCTAATATTATTCCCATTGCTTCATATTGCATGATCTCAAGCTTCCTTCACCAGTACAAGAGAGGACAGGTGCTGCATAGTCTATAAGTGATCTTATGGTAGAAATATACATCATTCTCAGTATCGGTAGCCCAGCTCCTTTACCACAACATGCTAGAACCTTCATGGGCTGTAATCTTGCTCTACATGGAGTGAGGACATGATATATTTCTGCCCCTTTACTCTCACTAGAAAAGCCAATATATATTCATAAATGTTTATATTTTGACACTTTCTCAACATTTTTTTTCCATTTAGAAAAAGAGATTTAGTTCCTCTTCCTTTACATTCACACTTGGTTTTTTCTTCATTGATAACACTGGTCAACAGCCAAAATGGTTCACATATGAGATCATGCTCACACAACTAATTTCATATTGCTGAATTCGAACCTGATATTTGTTTTGTTCTATCAGACCAGGTTTTATAAAAAAATCAATAGGTACAAATATTTAATATTCCATCACGTGTCGTGCAAAAGATGAGATTATCTCATGTGACTGTGCTTTCATGACTAATTTCATATTAATGAATATTAATTGGATGTTTCATTCTACCATCAGACCTACTTTCTTAAAGAATAAAAAAAATAGTAAATATAGTAACATTATCGCGTCATGCAAGATACAATTTTAAATCTATCACAGATAAGCTCATAAAAAATTGTACCAAAAAACATAAGTTCAAATCCTTTATAATGACAAAATATGAAGTTCTAAATGTGCTTCTGAACTTTACTCTTTCTCTTGTACAGCTTGCTCTCTTCTCGTTGTAGTGTCCAGCAATAGTCGCCCATCATGTTAGGACTGAATTGTCCCTGATATCTGCTCTCCATTATGGCGATATCTTGATGAAATCTTTCGCCGTGTTCATCACTAACGTCTCCAAGGTTACCTGGGAAAAATTCAATATGAGAGTGGAAAAAATGCAATTTCAAGGACATCCTTGCTCCCAATGCATGATAATTCTGAAGCATGGTTGTTACGATTTCTTTGTAGTTGTCAGCACGATAGTTTCCAAGAAAATTCTTTGACACATTGACAAATGATTCCCATGCTTTTTTCTCCAGTGGGTTCAATGTTTTGGTGAATTCGCTATCATTAACTAGTATACGAATTTGTGGTCCATTCAAGACACCTGCTTTCAACTTGGCTTCGGAAACCACACCACCTAGTTTCTGAGATAAGTATAGAGTCCCAGCACCGAATTGATCCATAGCTTTGATGAAATTTTTAGCCAAACCGAGCTTTAGATGCAGTGGAGGCAAAAATATCTTTTCTGGATCTACAAGCGGATTGTGAGCACAGTTAAACCTTCCAGGCGCATCTCTTGGTCTTGTCGGCCAATCCTTTCTCACATAGTGCTCTGCATCAGCTCTGCTGTTCCACAAGCACAAAAAGCACATGTGCTTTGTGTAGCCACTCTGAAGGCCCAGTAGTAAACTGATGACTTTGAGATCGCCACATATCTTCCACTGGTGTTTCTCATACTCTATAGCGGCCAACAGAATTTTCATTGTTTCATAGCTCTCAGTCATTTTTGTTGCGTGTGCTATTGGGACAGATGGAAGCCGATTGCCATTGTGTAAAAGAACAGCTTTCAGAGAGTCTTTTCCTGAGTCTATAAACAGCCTCCAATCCTCTGTCTTGTATGTTTCAGACTTGCAGAGTTGTTGCATGAGAGATACTGCGTCCTCGCAATAACAAAGGTTGTTTGCCATCTTGAAAAATGCAGACAGCTGTCTATGTCGGTAACGCGCTGTAGTGATATGCACTCCATCTTCTAGCAGGTTACGCTGCTTTAGTCTGGATCCCAAAACTTCAGCCTTTTCTTTTGACAAGTTTAGGTCCCTAATGAGATCATGAAGCGCTTCTTGAGTAAATAGTTTAGGCCTGGTATTTTCAGAGTCATCCTGGTAGTCGTTTTCCATTGAGGTAGAGGTAGAATCGGAATCACTCAATTCTTGTTCAGTCGGTGGATTTGGGACTGGAAGTTCAGCACTGTGCGGTACTGGTCGGATTGCAGAAGCAATATTGGGGTACTGTACCTTGCCTCGTGTCTTGATTTTTATTCCCTTAATATTTGTGAGACAGAAGTAGCAGTCACTACTGTGGTCTTTAGGTTCACGCCATATCATTGGTACAGCAAACGGCATTCCTGAACTTCGTTTACCACACATCCACTCGCTCAGGTGGTTAACACAAGACTTACAGGCTACATGAGGTGCCCATTTCTTGTCTTGGTCACCCAAATGACATTTGAAGTAACTTTTGTAGTTCAGTCGAACAGCTTTTGTGATTGGTTTCTTGAGGCTACCAGGAGTGAAGGCACCACATATGTAGCAAAAACTGTCAGCACCGTTCACACACTTGCGACGTTCCATGTTTTGTTAATTTCAGAGTAATTACAAATCATGCAGGTGTAGATATGCAATATCATGAATCAGCAAATTGAAACAAACAAAAAAGCACAGATCAGGACAAAATAATTGCATAAGTGGAGCTAATGAGCATATAAATTACTGTATGAATAGCATGGTACACTAAATATATAGATATGCTGGTTCTGGAAAACTGAGCCTGATACAGCTATACAAATGTCATAATTGAGTTCAGCACATACAATTACACTAGAATCAGACTGTTTTGATCCAGAACCATGATAATTTTTTTTTATATTGACCAGTGTAATTAAGCCTCTCCAGCCAGTTTCTTGAAATGATATCATGTGGCCTGGTTTCTCTTCACATAGTGGCGAAAACTTGGTGACTCTGGTTGGATCAGGTCTTAGGGCTCGTTTAAACGATCAGTTACCAAGCATGGTGGTCGAGCACGCTTTGGATCAGTGGCGAAGAGCAGGGGTCGGAGCAGGGTACTGACCACTGTTTAGTGGACTGTGTTTTTACACGGAACTGCCACACCGTCGTTACCGGTCAGTGTGTAGTAGACTGCTGGGCAGGAGGTTTATGGCTCCCAGACAGACGAGTGGGTGACGGACGGCCGCACTGTTGTGTGTTTTGGTCGCTGGGATTGTACAGAAGAAAAACACAAGAAAACGGACTGTGTGGGTGAAATACTGGTTAAGGAGCAAATCAAGTGGTACTTATAACTAAATCTTGGCTGAAATGCAGCGTGAGGACACACCGGACGTGCAACGATACATTCGCATGACCCTTGAAATGTACAACAAACTCTTCTGTACTGACTACGTAATGTTTTTCTTTTCTTCTTGACAATATCAAGTGTGCACATCAGATTTACAATTTTCACATAAATATACAGTTCCCTATAAGCTTTACATTTTTCGTTTCTATTTCTGTATCCATCACTTCTGACCTGCCATAGACATGGCCGGTCCCTTTACAGTTCAATAAGTTGTAACGTTAAGCCTTTATCCACTCAAATGGTGGCCTCGACTCCTGAGGGTCACTGGTGAGAGGTGTAGACGACGGCACAACGTCCATCGTAGCATTTAACTTGCGCGACTGTGTGGTGTAGCAGGGACCCATGTACTGTAGGTGGCCACGCAACTATTAGGCTCCCGCACGTAACTGCCCAGGGAGGGTTGGTGGTTCAGTGTTCCCCTCTACACGATCACTGCCCAAGCACGGCTTCGTTACCACGCTGCTAGACTGATCGTGTAAATGAGCCCTTAATCTCTTTAAAGTAGGGTGCGACAACTTAAGTGGGTGTACACTTGATCATCTAGTTACTGCTAAATGTGCTGTTCTTCTCTGGGCTGTATGCGTTGGCCTGATAAACAATCATTACAACACCCAAGGGTTCATACACTACACCCAGGGACAACACACTACACTCAGAAGTAACATACAACACTCAAGGGCCACACACTGCACCCAGAGGCCACACACGCTGCACCACGTAGTAAGCCCATGAGCCACATAATACACCCAGGGGCCACACACTACACCCAGGGGTCACACACCACACCCAGGGGTCACACACTAATCCCAGGGGTCACAGGCTACACCCAGGGACCACACACTACACTCAGGAGTCACACACTACACCCAGGGGCCACACACTATACCCAGGGACTACTTATTACACCCAGGATCCACACACTACACCATTGTGCCACATACTACACCTAGGGGCCACACACTACACTCAGTCGTCACACACTACACCCAGGGTCCACACACTACATCCAGGATCCATGAACTATACTAAGCGGTCACACAGTACACCCAGGGACCAAATGCTACTCCCAAGACTCATACACTACACCTAGGGACCGCACAATATATAAGGGAGTCACTTTACCCAGGGACCACACACTACACTCAGTCGTCACACACTACACCCAGGGTCCACACACTACATCCAGGATCCATGAACTATACTAAGCGGTCACACAGTACACCCAGGGACCAAATGCTACTCCCAAGACTCATACACTACACCTAGGGACCACACAATATATAATGGAGTCACTTTACCCAGGGACCACACACTACACTCAGGGATCACACACTACACCCCAAAACCACACTACACACAGGAGCCACACATTACACCCAGGGGTTACACACAAACTCAGGGGCGACACACTACACCGAGGGGTCACAAATTACAGCTAGGGGACGCACACTGCAGTACACCCAGGAGCCACGAGCTTGACGCCGCCCTCGCCAAGGTAGGTCTACTGCACCTGGAGAGAACGGAGTTATCTATAACATCGTTAGACTACTAAGGAGTGTGCAATCCATTATTGGCATTGTACTGTACAATATGAGTTATGCTAAAGGCCAACTACCCACATCGTGGACCAGAAGTATTGTTGCACCAATACCAAAGCCGGGACACCCTGATGCCTTTTGTCCCATATCACTAACTAGCTGCCCTTGCAAAACGCTTGAGAGGATGGTTCTTGGCAGACTCTTATACAGAATCAGAGAACACATGTCTTCTAACATAAATGGCTTCACCCATGGTAGACGTGTACATAATTGCATCACCACATTCCTAACTGTGCGTGGGGATGAAAGGCACAGATATACCATATTTATTGACCTAAAAGCTGTCTTTGATATTGCCAATAGGCAAATTATACTATACTAACTAGCCAAAATGGATATAGTAGGTCGGCTGTTACACTGGATAAGTGGTTACCTCACTAACAGAAGATCTGCTGCGCTGTTTAAGATATGCAACTTGGCACCCCTAAGGTGGAGTACTAAGTCCCACTTTGGTTAATGTTCTTATGAAGACAATATTAAAGTCAATCCCAAACAGCCCCAGTAATATTACTGTTACCTATGCTGAGGATTATCTTATACACACTAAAACTCATCGTGAAATGCAAACCACCTTGTACCATGTACAGTCAGTCTGTGAAAACCTTGGTGTTATCATCTCCACTGAAAAAACTAAAGTATTCAACAAACAAGTTGGTAACCGCAAACGTGGACCATCAAAGCATGAGATAGGTAACAGCTCTATTGACTATGTCTCTTCTTTTAAATATCTCGTGCCCCTATCCCCTGTACCTCATCTGCCATACAACAGCTAACCCATCACTGTACTGATAAGTTAAAACCCCTTAAATATGTAGCGAGGCACAACCCACATTATGGCGTCAATATAAGAATTTTTAAAACAATGTACCTAGGCTATATAAGATCTCTAAGAAATTACCAAGCACTAGCCCTGGTCCTTCGTGGGGAAAGGCATTGCCAAGCTCGGAAATCATGCAAAATAAAGCCATTAGAATTATTTTAGGCTGTACCATGAGCACTAAAGTACTTAATATGAGGAAAAAAATAGGTATTCCTAGTGTCAAAGATAAAATAATTGAAGTAAACCTTATGATTGCCCTGGGGCTTTTGCGTGGTGATTCAGATAAATTGCTTCTAAGAAACTACTAGAATGTATGAGTGATGAAACTGGTGAATCTAAATGGATCCAATCAACAGGATGTTTGGACTAGACCATCTGTACAAAGCAGAGACACAGCAGCGCTTCCAGCCAGCATGGCGGACAATTTTCTTCGATATCACAACACCCACGTACCCGCCTGACCACACATAATCCTTATCTCCAACACACTGCCAAAGTGAGAACTCTTAACCACATACATAACCTGCAGAATGCAAATAACATTACATAGACCATCTACACTGAGGGCCTATTGCAGACTCCTTATGTTCTTGTTAACACTGTCTGTGGGAGGGCTGGAATTGCTGTCATTGTGACTCAACCTAACGGTAATGTAATAGAGTAAGGACCTAGAATGAGTAACTGGGCATCCACTCTACAAACTGAACTATTTGCCATTATCACAGTCCTGAAACTTGTTGGAGACACTGCCACTGACAGTCTCATCATCGCTGACTCCTTATCCTCACTATTTCATCTTGATACCCTAAACTCAGATTGTCTTCCGTTGGGTGCAGTGTGTGACCCATGGGTGTAATGTGAGACCCCTGGGTGTAATGTGTGGTCGCTGGGTGTAGTGTATGGCCCTTGAGTGTAATATGAGTTCCATGGGTATACTGTGTGGTCCCTGGGTGTAGTGCGTTTGGTCCCCGGGTTTAGTGTCTGTGGTCTCTGGGTGTACTGTGTGGTCCCTGGGTGTAGTGTGTGTGGTCCCTGGGTGTAGTGTGTGTGGTCCCTGGGTGTAGTGTGTGTGGTCCATGGGTGTATCCTGTGACCCCTGGGTTTAGTGTGTGACCCCTGGGTATAGTGTGTGACCCCTGGGTGTAGTGTGTGACCCTTGGGTATAGTATGTGGCTCATGGGTTTACTACGTGTTGTAATGTGTGACTGTGGCCCCTGGTTGCAGTGTGTGTCCCCTGATTGTTCTATGTAACTTCTCTGTATAGTGTGTGACCCCTGGGTGCAGTATGTGACCAATGGGTATAGTGTGCGACCCCTGGGTGCGGTGAAGTGGCCCTTGAATGTTGTATGTTACTTCTGAGTGTAGTGTGTTGTCCCTGGGTGTAGTGTGTGACCCCCAGGTGTTGTGTGTGGCCCCTGGGTGTAGTATGTGGCTCATGGGCTTACTACGTGGTGTAGTGTGTGTGGCCCCTAGTTGCAGTGTGTGGCCCTTGAGTGCTGTATGTTACTTCTGAGTGTAGTGTGTTGTCCCTGGGTGTAGTGTATGGCCACTGGGTGTTGTAATGATTGTTTATCAGACCAACGCATACAGCCCAGAGAAGAACAGCACATATAGCAGTAACTAGATGATCAAATGTACACCCACTTAAGTTGACGCACCCTACAGTAATTTAATGAGATTAAGGGATCATTTACACGATCAGTCTCGGAGCATGTTTTCGAAGCATGGTAACGAAGCCGTGCTCGGGCAGTGATCGTGTAGACGGCAACACTGAACCAACAACTCTTCCCCGGCAGTTACGTGTGGGAGCCTAATAGTTGCGTGGCTACCTCAGTGGGTCCCTGCCACACTACACAGACTCGCAAGATAAAAGCAACGATGGACGTTGTGTCGCCGCCTATACCCCCCACCAGTGACCCTCAGGATTTAAGGCCACTCGTCTCTCTGGGAGCCATGAACCTCTTGCCCAGCAGTCTACTACACACTGACCGGTATCGACGGTGTGGCAGTTCCGTGTAAACACACAGTCCACTAAACAGTGGTCAGTACCCAGCTCCGACTCCATACTTCGCCACTGTTCCAAAGCATGCTCGACCACCATACGTGGTGACTGATCCTGTAAATGAACCCTAAGACCTGATCCAACCAGGGTCACGAAGTTTTCGCCACCATGTGAAGAGAAACCAGGCCACATGATGTTATTGCATGAAACAAACTGGAGAGGCTTAATCTATATATATGAAACAAAGAAGTATGTGTGTGTGTGTGTGTGTGTGTGTGTGTGTTTATGTGTGTGTGTGTGTGTGTGTGTGTGTGTGTGTGTGTGTGTGTTTATGTGTGTGTGTGTGTCCGCACGAGAATTTCGGAAACTCATTTACCGATCTGTAGTAATTATGGATGGTGTTATATGTACTGATGATGGGTGGTGTTATATGTACTGATGATGGGTGGTGTTATATGTAGTGATGATGGATGGTGATGATGGTGACGGTGGTAGTGACAGTGGTAGTGGTGGTGATAGCAGCATGTTTGTGGTGATAGTGGTGGTGGTAGAGACTGGTTGATAGTAGTGTTAATGATGGTGGTGGTAATGATGATGGTGGTAGTAGTGGTGGTAGTGATGATAGTGGTAGTAGTGATGGTAGTGATGGTGGTGCTATATGTAGTGATGATGGATGGTGTTATACGTAGTGATGATGGGTGGTGTTATATGTAGTGATGATGGATGGTGTTATATGTAGTGATGATGGAAGGTGTTATATGTAGTGATGATGGATGATGTTATATGTAGTGGTGATGGGTGGTGTCGTATGTAGTGATGATTAGACTATACTTTGCTGTACCGTTGTAGTGAAAAACATGGTGGAACTTACATACACCGTTTATAAACTATTGATGGAAGAAGAAGTTTTGGGACAGAACAGTGAGACAATGTGGAGCCTCCCGGAGGGTGGCGTCCTACCGTGGCATAGCAGATGAGCCGCCCGGAGGGCAGGGATTCTGCTATTTATCAAAGAAGTAAAAACCAAGTGTGAATGTAAAAGAAGAGAAACTGAATCTCTTTTTCTAAATGGAAATTTTTTTTGAGAAAGTGTCAAAATATAAATATTTATGAATATATATTGGCTTTACTGGTGAGAGTAAAGAGGTAGAAATATATTATTTCCTCACTCAATGTAGAGCAAGATTACAGCCCTTGAAGGCTCTAGCATGTTGTGGTAAAGGAGCTGGGGTACCCATACTGAGAATGATGTATATTTCTACCATAAGATCACTTATAGACTATGCAGCACCTGTCCTCTCTTGTACTGGAGAAGGAAGGCCACGGAAGCTTGAGATCATGCAAAATGAAGCAGTGGGAATAATTAGGATGTCAAATGAATGCAATGATTGAGATAATGAAAATGGAACTAGGGTTACAGAGCATTTCACAGAGGGTCAATGACATTAATACAGTTGCAGCAGTTCGATTAATGAGTGGAAAAAGTGGGGATAAATTTGAACAAGATATAAATGATGGCTTAAAAAATAAAAGGACCTTATGCAGACAAAGCAAGAGAGGATACATCAATGGATTAGTAAATATTATTAAAAAATGTAATCTGACAGACTAGTGTACAGCTGTTCAGAAAAGTTGTAAGGATCCACCCTGGGAGGAACGAGAAGTAGAGTTAGATATAGTGCCTCTCATAATAAACAAATCATTATATGAACCAGGACAGTTAAGGGCTTTATTTGGGAATAAGATTAGTAATTTGTCTGAAACAAGTACATTGCACATATATTGTGACGGTTCAGTTGCATCAAGTGGCAGGTTTGGGTGTAGGATCCTTATAATACAGTGCACAGAACAAGGTACTGAAGACACCAAATTTAGACTCCGGCTGAGAAACTTTATAATCATCAACACAAACTGAGATATATGCAATGTTTGTAGGATTGGAAAAATGTTATAAAGAGGAATAAAGATGCATATTTTTTTGTTGATAGTAGGGCAGGTTTGGATTCTTTGAACAGCGGGAGTCCAGTCTTTGAACACATTATTGGTTCAAGTAGAAAATTAGTAAATACAATAAGGAAAACAGGCCATAGTATTCGCTCTGTATGGGTCCGTTCACATGTAGCCATTGGTCTTAATAAAGCAGTAGATATAATAGCAAAACGAGCCACGGAAAAGGCCGAGATGCACATAATATGTATTAAAACTTTGAAACAATTACGGAACAAATTACGGAAAATACAATCAATAGAGGATAATTTAGAAAGGAATGAAATATATGAGAAAAGTGAAGCAATGAAACAATACCATCATGTTCTCATGAATGCAAATATCACATAAGGGAAAGATAGGAGAAGGAGGAAAGATTCAGTGTATATGAGGTTAAGATTAGGATATAAATATAACTGGGAACTTGGAGCTGAGAGAAGTGAACAGGATAAAGAGTGTAGAGATTGTAGAACATCCAGATCCCATACCCTGCCACATTATATACTGGAAAGCCCATTGCTTAATGTATATATAAATGCCCAGATAAGTAATGTCACCAAGCAAATAGAATGGATATTTAAAAATAGGAAAATAGATGAAATATTAAAGAAATATAGAAATTTTGCAACTAGAATATAACTATGTTCTTTAATTGATTATATGAGATATATCTGCAGTAGGGATTTATGTGAGTCCTTCGGGGACTTTCCTGGACTGCGGTGGGGATGACTTATGTCACTTCATCCTTTTGAGATGTATTTTTTTTTTTTTTTGTATCTGAAAAAACGTATCACTCAAACCAGGTTAGTGATAATTAGGAGACAACACCTGCCGGCTGGAGACTTCCAATAAAAGGGTCTTCCTCAGAGCGATCCATGTGATGAGTTACTTATGGTGGGAAGTGCATACATTTCATTTTTGTGTTCAGGATTCATTGTCAAGTGACGTTAATATAATAATTTATTAATGTGTCCTTGCTACTCACTTAAGTAACAAATAACTGTACTTTGAACTGGTTTTTTTAGCTTGGAGAAGGACGTGCCCCTAAGTGCTCGTGTTAGTGACCATAGGAAAGGCCGCCGTGGATCATTGTGTTATGGGGGAAGAGGAACGGTGTGTGAGGAAAGACGACTCCCTGGCCACTCTGTTAAGTCAGCTGGAGCAGTTGAGAAGAGAGATAGACTCTTAAAAGGTTAGAACGAAGCCCTCAGGACTGAACTCCTTCAGTAGGGTCAGGAGGAGCAGGGGTGGAGATTGTTTGTCTCCAAGGGGATGAGGGTCAGACTACGGAAAGCTGACCAGGGTGTGGAGTGCAGTAACCCCTACCAAATGTTGGAGGAAGCTGGCTAGGAAGAGAAGAGGCAGGACGGTGAGGTTCCAGGAGAGAAATGGGCAGTTATTCAAACCCTGCCCAGTGGTAAGGTCGTGGTAGTTGAGGACAGCCAGGTGAGGTTCTTAGATAAGAATATTTGTGCAAGAGATAGGGAGCGGAGGACTGGGGTGTGTTTTCCTGTGGTTGGGAGACGGAATGTACCTGAGAGGATGGATAGGGTTTTGTCAGGGGAGGGTACCAAGCCAGTAGTTTGTCTTAGTGTAGGAGGTAACGACATAGGAAACGATAGGAGTGAGGAACGTTTCAAAGGTATAGGGAGGCGCTAGGGAGGATTAGAGATAGGGGAAGGATCCCGATAGTATGTGGTGTCTTGCCTAAAAGAGGAGTTGGAGGTTACTGAGTGTCCAGGGCAATTGCTATAAATTGCCGACTGGAAAAACATTGTGCAAGCAATGGTTGGGCGTTCAATGATAACTGGCAGCCATGTGTGAAGAAAGACGACCCCCTGACCACTCTGTTAAGTCACCTGAAGCAGTTGAGGAGAGAGATAAACGTTTTAAAGGGGAACAACGAAGCCCTCAGGACCGAACTCCGCAGGTGTCCTGCCTAGAAGGACACCTGCGGAGGAGGGTCAGGAGGAGCAGGCGTGGAGAGTGGTTGTCTCCAAGGGACTAGGGACAGACTCAGGAAAGCTGACCAGGATATGGAGTGCAGTAACCCCTCCCAAGTGTTGGTGGAAGCTGTGGTGAAAGGAGAGAAAGGGGTAGTTGTTCAAACCCTGCAAGAGATAGGAAACGTAGGACGAGGGTGTGTTTTCCTAGGCAGGGATGGGGCATGTAGCTGAGAGGATGTATAGGGTTTTGTCAGGGGAGGGTACCAAGCCAGTAGTGTGTCCTCAGTGTAGGAAGTAAAGACATAGGAAAGGTTAGGAGTGAGGAACTTTTCAAGAGGTATAGGGAGGTGCTAGGGAAGGTTAGAGATAGGGGAGGGATCCCGATAGCATGTGGTATCTTCCCGAGAAGAGGAGTTGGTAGTGAATGACTGTCCAGGGCAATTGATATAAATTGTCGACTGGAAAAACATTGTGCAAACAATGGTTGGACGTTCATTGATAACTGGCAACCATTCTATAGCAACGACTACCTGTGCAGTAGTGACTGAATACACTTGTCTCGCGCGGGGGTAAAGACGTTGTCTGCATCCCTGGAGCGTGAAATTGTCACTCCAAAGCAGGGGGGGGTTCGCCAGTAGAGTTTAAGTGGGAGTCATAAAACAAGCAGGTCCTTGGGAGTAGAATTGGTTACTCAGGACAAGGGATAAAACAGGACCAGGGAAGGGTAGGTTTAAATGTATGCTATACAAACAGTTGGAGCGATAGAAAGAAAATAGACTTGCTGAGAGTGGTTGTATGTACCGAAGAAATTGCGGAAAGAAGAGAAAACTTATTATGGGAGTGCTTTACAGACCCCTCAAGTATGGGAAAGAAGCATCTCAGCCCATATGGCAGAAAATGAGTAGGGCAGCAAAACACAACAACCTGTGCATTACGGGGGATTTCAACTTCAGAAATATTGTCTGGGATAACATTGTAGGTGATTATGAATCTGAAGCCTTCCAAGACGCAGTACAGGACAATTAAAAAAAAAACTAATTGCAGAACCTACTAGAGGTGACACTATATTAGACATAGTATTAACAAATAAAGAAAATATTATCAGAGATATCAATGGAGGGGAAGAACTAGGGAACAGTGATCACAGAGAAATCAGTTTCACCCTAAATTGGGAAACGAAAAACAATGACGATATGGTCAGAATCCCTGACTTTCGATTGGAAGATTATCAGGGGTTAAGAAGGTACCAGTCAGGTCAGTGCCCGGTAGGAATGGGTGAGGTCACCGGCGACACAACAATTGATCATGGCTATAATATATTCACTAGTATACTACGTAAAGCACAAGAACAAAATATACCATGAAGAAAAATTAAGTCAAATAAGAATGATCCAAGGTGGATGACCAAAAGCTTAAACATGACATAGGAATAAAGAAAGGAATTTTTAAGAAATTAAAGGGAGGGGTGGACCATCTCAGAAATAGGTATAATGGAATACTAAGAAATTTGTAAGGACGGCAAAGACGGATTACGAAATAAAGATAGCAAGTGAATGCAAGGCGAAGCCCAATGGATTTTTCCAGGTATATAGGACAAAGGTTAAGGACAAAGTGGGGCCTTTAAAGTTAAAGAGAGGGGAAGTGATCGATGATAGTGAGAATATAAGCAAAGCATTAAACAGCTAATTCTTATAATTTTTCACTGAAGAAATTCACGAGGAAATGCCATAGGTGGAACTGATATTTAGGGGAACTGAAGAAGAGAAATTAAAAAATATCACTCTCAGAAAAGAGGATGTTCTTATGAAGATAAATAATTTAAAGAAGACAAAATCCCCAGGGCCAAAAGAAATTTCCCCTCGAGTTTTGAAAGAGTGCAAGAAACAGATTAGCGGACCTCTCGTAAAATTTTATTTACAAAATCATTTGACACGGGAATTGTGCCAGATTTTTGGAAACAGGCAAATGTAGTACCCATATTCAAAAAGGGATACAGAGCATCAGCTTCAAATTACCGGCCGATTAGTTTGACGTCAGTAGTGGGGAAAATTCTTGAATCAATTATCGCAAATAGCATCCGATCGCATTTAGAGAAAACAAATTAATCTACGACTCTCAACATGGGTTTACAAAGGGAATATATTGTCTAACAAATCTGCTGACGTTTTTTAGGAAAGTCTTCGAGGTAGTGGATAATGACGAAAATTACGATGTCAATTACTTAGACTTTACAAAGAGTTTGACAGAGTACCCCATCAGAGGCTTCTGAGAAAAGTTATTGCTCATGGTATCGAGGGGAAAGTCTTAAATTGGATAAAATCATGGCTCACCAATACAACACAGAGGGTCAGCATAAATGGTGTTAAATCTGAGTGGAGCTGTGTAACCAGTAAAGTTCCCTAGGGGTCAGTACTGGGCCCACTCTTATTCATAATCTACATAAACGTGGCACGATCACATAATGGGACAGATGTGCCCATAGGTGCTCTTGACTTCCCTGGTCGTCTCACAAAGGTCCCCTCAGCTGGCAAGTTTTTGCCAGCATGGAAGTCGACATAAACGTCCCAGAAGAGGCTCTCTCATGGACGCAGGCATCTCTGATATGGATGCCATCGCCAACTCGCCTGGTCATACTGAATCCAATACCCTTCAAGAGTCAGACCCCAGTGATTATGACATTGATGGTAATGTTTTTATGGGAAACACTAGCCGGAGTGGAAACACCAATGCCATGGACCCTATCATCCTACCCTCTGCCAACCAGCCAAGCAAGCTGACTCTGCACTTCCCCAAGGACCCACTATAGACAACACGGTCCCAACATTCAATTCCGACAAGGTAAGAACCGGAACTTTATCAAGTGTAAGACTCCTGAGGTCTATGAAACACTTAGTACTGTTGAGTTTGACGGGGTTGTACTTGAGCCACCCCCAGTAAACGCAGAGGAATGTTGCCACAGCCTAGTGAAACAATTCCCCCTATACACTGACATCGAAAATGCGAGTGACTTTAATTCTAGTATACTCAGTATACGTCGACATTAGCGGGTGAACACCCCACAAGCTGCTTTTATTGTCAAGTGGAAGGGAAGGGAATGCCCGACGACTGTAGAGGCCCTCCACTTTATGCTGAACCCTATCACCCCGGGCCTGCATTTTGTGTTATCTGTTCTCATTGGGGTCACACCTTCACTGCCTGCTGCCGAATGATCATCCCAGATGTCGCTTCTGTTCACGTAACCATAACCTCGCCGCCTGTGCCCAGAAAATCAAAGACCACCTTAATAGGGGTGGTGTGGGCGATGTAGTTGATCCCAGGTGTTGTAGCTGTGGTGGCCGGTACAATGCTGACTCACGGCAATGCCCCAATCGCCCGTCTGTCCCAGGGGAAAAGTCTCCCCGAAGGCCGCATCTACCACAACGCCCCCCCCCTCCCTTTCTACCGGGCCGCCTCCTTCTGCGTCTCTTCTGTCTCCAGCAACGCCTTCATTTTCAAAAACACCTGCCCCTGCCTGGCCTCACCTGGCTGCAACACAGCAGTCCCGGCCGTCTCCTAACTGAACTACTACTGGGCCTCCTCCCCGTCTCTACTCTGACACTGTCAGGCCTTGTGCTCCCACCGATGCCCCTCCACAACCCCTCTTCCAATGACATGACACAGATCATATCCCTTTTCCAAGAATTTACCAGCCGTATTGAAAAACTATTCGTTACACTCTGTACTACCATCTCCGACCTACTCTTGCCCTCTGTTGCCACCCAGTCACTCCTCTCTTCTGGTTTGACACAAGCTGGTAGTCCTCTTGTGAGCCCCCCTTACTCCCGGCCTACTCCACCGCCGGCGGCCTTCACTACTGGTGTAGTGCCTACCCGGCCTGCCCTGGTGTGTCCTATTGCCCCTGAGCGAAGTCGTGCCTCATCTTCATGACACGTGGTGCCTCAACCTGTCACCCACCTCAAGCCGCGCCTGCTTCTCTGTCTGTGCTGTCTCCACCAGGGCTGCTTATTGGACCTGAGGACACCACCCTCGGTTACCCGTACCCCACCAGCATGCCGACGCACACGCCATCACAATCATACTAAAAGGTATGTCCCTCAATATTGTCAATGCCTATGTGCCCCCCTCCACCGCAACTGTACCTATCCCACCACACCATATCACCTCCACCCCCACTGTACTTCGCCACGCCTAGTACATTGGCAACCCTGAGCCTGTCCGCACTGTTTGTAAACTTTGTGGTCAACCCGACTCTCACACCCTCTCTCACTACATCCTCTTTTGCCCTATAACCTGCTCCTACAGGTTCCCAGCCGTTACCAACACCTGTTTCCTCCCTGACCAGATATCCCTCCTCCTAGAGACAGGCTTGGCACTTGACATTATTAGGAACCTGCCACACTTTGCCATAAACAGATAAATTGTACCGGGAATTTTCCCCCACACACTCATCATTCTCTCACTTTATGTAACTTGCTAACAAAACTCATGACTCTTCGTGAATTACGCCCCTAATGCATGAGTCATGAATACAAGCATGAACTACTCATGCTTCCCAGGTGGGCGCTGTGAACGCTTCTGCACTTCACCTTGCACAGTATGTAAGGAGACGCCCAATAAATTAGGCCCTTCGGGGGCATTCTAAATAAATCTCTACATAAACGATCTAGATACTGGGATCATAAGTGACATAAGCAAGTTTGCAGATGACGCCAAAATAGGGCGGCAGATTAATTCAGGGCAGGATGCAAATGCACTACAGGAGGCTTTAAATAAACTGCAGGAGTGGTCAGAAAATGGCAAATGAAATTCAACACCAGGAAGTGCAGCGTACTTAATATTGGAAGAACAAATACTGTCAATGTATACAGCCTTAGCAACATCATCCTAGAGAAGTCGACTTGTGAAAGAGACCTAGGGGTACTTGTAAGCCCGGACCTATGGCCTCGAAAACAGTGCGTTAATGTTCGAAATAAGGCAAACAGAGTATTAAGTTTTATATCTAGAAGTGTAAGTAATAAGAGTGCAGAGGTCATATTGTAACTATATCTCGCGCTAGTCAGGCCGCACCTCGATTATGCTGGTGCCCTTATTTAAAAATGGATATCAATTTACTGGAGTCGGTGCAGCGATGAATGACGAAAATGTTTCCGGGACTTAGATTGATACGTTTATTGCGATACAAAAAACATTAATACATCTCAAAGGGATGAAGTGACATAAGTCATCCCCACCACAGTCAAACCTTCCACATCAAGATAGATTAAAGAAACTAATTTTGCATTCCCTAGAAAAACGAAGAGTGCGGGGAGATATGATAGAAGTATTTAAGTGGATGAAAGGAATCAATAAAGGAGATATAGATAAAGTTCTTATAATATCCGAGCAGGATAGGACTCGTAGCAACGGATTTAAGTTGGATAAGCTTAGGTTTAGGGGGGAGATAGGAAGGAACTGGTTCACACAAATAGGGTGGTGGGCGAGTGGAACATGCTTAGCAACTTTGTAGGTAGTACTGGAACGCTGGAAAGTTTTATAAGGAGCCTAGATAGATCATGGATGATAGAGAGTGGTAGTAACTCTCGACAGGAGCTGCCATGCACAGGCCAACCTGCCTATTGCAGACTCCTTATTTTCTTATGTTCTTATGTACAGTCGTGACGCAGTACACTTGTCTCACGCTGGGGTGAGGACGTTGTCTGCATCCCTGGAGTGAGAAATTATCACTCCAAAGGGGGGGGGGGTCGACAGTAGAGAGAGGTCAGGGTAAGTGGGAGTCAAAAAACAAGTAGGTTCTGGGAAATAAAAATTGGTTACTTAATACAAGGGGTAAACCAGGGCCAGGGAAGGGTAGGTTTAAATGTATACTATACAAACTGTAGTAGGGTTAGAAATAAAATAGAATTGCTGAGAGCGGTTGTATGTACCGTAGAAATTGCGGAAGTAAGAGAAATACTAATTATGTGAGTGAGTTACAGGCCCCAAGTCTTGGGAAAGAAGCAGCTCAGCCCATATGGCAGGAAATGAGTAGGGCAACAAAATACAACAACTTGTGCAGTATGGGAGATTTCAACTTCAGAAATAATGAATGGGAGAACATTATAGGTGACTATGAATCTGAAGACTTCCTAATCACGTTACAGTATAATTAAAAAAAAAATCACAGAACCTACTAGAGGTGACAATATATTAGACCTAGTATTAACAAGTAAAGAAAATGTTATCAGAGATATCACAATATGGGAAGAACTAGGGAACAGTGATCACAGAGAATTCAGGTGCACCCTAAATTGGGAAACGAAAAACAATGATAATATGGTCAGAATCCCAGACTTTCGACCAGCGGATTATGAGGGGTTAAGAAGGTACCTAGGTGAGGTCGCATGGGAACACTCAGGTCAGTCCCTGGTAGGAACGGGTGAGGTCACCGGCGACACAACAATTGATCATGTTCCTAAAAAGATAAATGAATTAAAGAAGACAAAATCCCCAGGGCCGGATGAAATTTCCCCTTGAGTTTTGAAAGAGTGTAAGGAACAGATTAGCCGACCCATCGTAAATCTATTTACAAAATCATTAGACACGGGAATTGTACCAGACTTGTGCAAACAGGCAAATGTAGGACTCATATTTAAAAAGGGAGACAGAGTATCAGCGTCAAATTACCGGTCGTTTATTTTGATGTCAGTAGTGGGGAAATTTCTTGAATCAATTATAGCAAATAGCATCCGATTGCAATTAAAGATTAACAAATTAATCTACGACTCTCAACATGGATTTACAAACGGAAAATCTTGTCTAACAAATCTGCTGACGTTTTTTAGGAATGTCTTTGAGGTAGTAGATAGTTACGAAAATTACAATGTTATTTACATAGACTTTAGCAAAGCGTTTGTTAGAGTACCGAATGAAAGCCTTCTGAGAAAAGTTTTAAATTGGATAAAATCATGGCTCAACAATAGAATACAGATGGTCAGCGATGATGGTGTTAAATCTGAGTGGGGCTGTGTAACCATTGGGGTTCCCCAGGGGTCAATGCTGGGCCCACTCTTGTTTATAATCTACATAAACGATCTAGATACTGGGATCAGCAGTGACAAAAGTAAGCTTGCGGATGACATCAAAATAGGGCAGCAGATTAATTCAGGGCAGAATGCAAATGCACTACAGGAGGCTTTAAATAAACTGCAGGAGTGGTCAGAGAATGGCAAATAATATTCATCACCAGTAAGTGCAGCGTACTTAATATTGGAAGAACAAATATTGTCAATGTATACAGCCTTAACGATATCAACCTAGAGAAGTAGACTTGTGAAAGAGACTTAGGGGTACTTGTAAGCCCAGACCTATGGCCTAGAAAACAGTGCGTTAATGTTTGAAATAAGGCAAACAGAGTATTAGGTTTTGTATCTAGAAGTGTAAGTAACAAGAGTGCGGAGGTCATATTGCAACTATATCTTGGCTGCTAGTCAGGCCGCACCTCGGTTATGCTGTTCAGTTCTAGTGCCCTCAGTTGAACTACCCTCTCGCGAGACCCAGCCAGGGTTGCCACCCCATCCCTAGACAGATGCACCCATCCCTAGCATAAAGGTCCCTTCTGCCGTAGAAGTTGCCCCATTTGTCAATGAATGGGACTGATATTGACTTGCGATATCTGTCAAGACGGCCGTTGACACCAACTGCCCTTGACAACCATTCATTGTCAACTCTCCTTCTAGGCAGGACACCACATATGATATGGATCCCTCCCTTAGTCCTAATACATTCTATAACTGCCTTGAATCTATCAAGAAGCTCCTCACTCCTACACCGACCAATATCGTTGCCTCCTGCACTGAGGCAGATAATAGGTTTGTTCCCAATACCAAATAAGATATTGTCCATCCTGTCAACTATATCCCCCACCCCAGCTCCTAGCAAACACACCCTCATCCTATTTTTATTTTTACCATAAAAAGCTCTGTCCAAGTACCGTACCTGTGAGTCGCCAAGAATTTAAAGTTTTCGTACCTTCCATGTCAGCCCTGTCCCTGACTATAGTAACGTCCAATTCATCTATCAAGGGACTGAAAGAGTTGGTACACTTAGCTGTTGTTGTCGTTGTTGTCGTATCCTTGGTGTGTTTTTTCATCACCAGTTTGGTTGTCCCTCTCCTCACAACCTTCCATTCGCCTGAGTTTTCGTCAGACACTTGTCTCCTTTCTTCCTCCATTCTTGCCATCTCTTCCTTTAATTTCAAGATTTCTTCCTTGGCCCTCTCTAACTGTGCCAAAAAAGGGCACAGCCCTGTTCACAAGTCGTACTAGCCATTACTGACAATTATCCCCGGGAGCTAAGCTGCTGTGACCTCTCCTCTTGTGAGGGAAACCGATAGTATGTGGTGTCTTGCCTAAAAGAGGAGTTTGCTATGAATGGCTGTCTAGGGCAATTGCTATAAATTGCTGACTGGAAAAACATTGTGCAAGCAATGGTTGGGTGTTCATCGATAACTGACAACCATTCTACGGCAACGACTATCTATACAGTCGTGAATGAGTACACCTGTCTCGCGCCGGGGTTAAGGCGTTGTCTGCATCCCTGGAGAGTGAAATTATCACTCCAAAGGCGGGGGGCAGGTGGGGTTCGCCAGTAGAGAGAGGTCAAGGTAATTGGGAGTAAAAAAACACTCAGGTCCTAGGGAATAAAAGTGGTTACTCGGGACAAGCAGTAAAACAGGACCAGGGAAGGGTAGGTTTAAATAAATACTATAAAATAAACTTTTCTTAGAGCGGTTGTATATACTGAGATTGTAGACGTCATAGCAATCGCCGAAACTTGGATGAATCTGGCGAGCAAGAACTTTTTACCAGAGTACCACACAGAAGGGTACAACCTTTTGCACAAGGACAGGGAAGGTTGCGAGGGGGGGAGGGGTCGCATTCTTCGTCAGGGATACATTAAAATGTTGTATAAATAATTCAATAAAGGTTGAAATAGGAACCGGGTCTGTATGGATAGAAATTGCTGATGGAAGAGAAAAACTAATTATGGGAGTGATTTACAGGCCCCCAAGTCTTGGGAAAGAAGCAGCTCAGCCCATAGGGCAGGAAATGAGTAGGGTAGCAAAATACAACAACCTGTGCATTATGGGGATTTTAACTTCAGAAATATTGACTGGGACAACATTGTAGGTGACTATGAATCTAAAGATTTCCTAGACGTAGTACAGGGCAATTTTTTAAAACATTTAATTACAGAACCTACTAGAGGTGACAATATATTAGACCTAGTATTAATAAATAAAGAAAATAATATCATAGATATCACAATAGGGGAAGAACTAGGGAACAGTGATCGCAGAAAAATCAGGTTCATCCAGACTTTCCAACGGCGGATTATGAGGGGGTTAAGAAGGTACCTATGTGAGGTAGCCTGGGAACAGTCAGGTCAGTTCCTGGTAGGAACTCGTGAGGTCGCCGGCGACACAAGAATTCTTGCACTGTCACTATGTTGAAATGCACTGTAGTTTGAGCTTTTCCCCATCTAGTTATTATATATCTTATTTGTATCACTTATGTTACTTGTATATTATTTGTAATTCGAAACCCATTCCCCAAATTTGTAACTGTATATTTTCAGCCTTCTGGCTGCCAAGCTCTTTCAATAAACTGCTAATTATTATTATTATTATTATGATTATAATATATTCTCTAGAATACTACGTAAAGCACAGGAGCAAAACATACCATACAGAAAAATAGGGTCAAATAGGAATGAGCCAAGGTGGATGACCAAAAAACTTTAATATGACACAGGAATAAAGAAAGGAATTTATTTAAAATTAAAGGGAGGGGAGGAGCAGCTCAGAAATAGGTATAATGAACTATCTAGGAATATTAAGAAAAATGTAAGAAAGGCAAAGAAGGACTACGAAATCAGGATAGCAAGAGAATCTAAGGCGAATCCTAAGGGATTTTTCCACATATACTGTATAGGACAAAGGTCAAAGACAAAGTGGGCCTTTAAAGTCAGAGAGAGAAGGGAAGTGATCAATGATAGTGAGTAAATAAGCAAAGTATTAAACAGCTACTTCTTATCAGTTTTCACGGATGAAATTCACGAGGAAATGCGAGAGGTGGAACTAATATTTAGGGGAAATGAAGAAGAGAAATTAAAGAATATCACTATCAGAAAAGAGGATGTTCTTAAAAAGATAAATAAATTAAGCAAGACAAAATCTCCAGGGCCTGATGAAATTTTCCCTTGAGTTTTGGAAGAGTGTAAGGAACAGATTAGCGGATCACTCGTAAATTTATATATAAAATCATTAGACATGGGAGTTGCGCCAGACTTGTGGAAACAAGCAACTGCGGTACCCATATTGAAAAGGGGTGACAGATCATCAGCATCAAATTACCGGCCGATTAGTTTGTCGTCAGTAGTGGGGAAATTTCTTTAATCATTTACAGCAAATAGAATCCGATCGCATTTAGAGAAAAACAAATTTAACTAAGACTCTCAACTTAGGTTTACAAATGGAAAATCTTGTCTACCAAATCTGCTGACTTATTTAGTAAAGTCTTCGAGGTAGTAGTTAATGACGAAAATTGCGATGTTATTTACGTAGACTTTATGAAAGCGTTTGACAGAGTACAGCATCAGAGGCTTCTGAGAAAAGTTAAGGTTCATGGAATCGAGGGGAAAGTATTAAATTGGATAAAATCATGGTTCACCCTTAGAATACAGAGGGTCAGCATGGATGGTGTTAAATCTGAGTGGGGCTGTGTAAACAGTACGGTTCCCCAGGGGTCAGTACTGGGCCCACTCTTGTTTATAATCTACATAAATGATCTAGCTACTGGTATCAGCAGTGACATAAGCAAGTTTGCGGATGACACCAAAATAGGGTGGCAGATTAATTCAGGGCAGGATGCAAATGCACTTAAGGAGGATTTAAATAAACTGCAGGAGTGGTCAGAAAATGGCAAATGAAATTCAACACCAGAAAGTGCAGCTTACTATTGGAAGAACAAATACTGCCAATGTATACAGTCTTAACAACATCAACCTAGAGAAGTCGACTTCTGAAGGAGTCTTAGCGGTACTTGTAAGCCCGGACCTGCAGCCTAGAAAGCAGTGCGTCAATGTTCGAAATAAAGCAAACAGAGTATTAGCTCTTATATCTAGAAGTGTATGTATTAAGAGTGCGGAGGTCGGGGGACCGGTGGTAGAAGCGGTACCGTTCTTGCCTCGCAAGCGAGATGTCACGGGTTCGATTCCCGGGCCGGTGGAAGTTGTTTGGACTTACTTCCTAGCCCTTATTAGTCCCTGTTCACCTAGCAGTAAAGTAGGTACCTGTTGTAAGTCGAAAGTTGCGAATTTGTATTCAGGGAGTTGCTGGAGCTTCCAATAACTTGATGACATAAACCACTGACTCTTCAGGCTTCTATGCCCTTGACTCTTCAGGCTTCTATGCCCTTAACTCATGAGACATAAAGGCAAGCATGAACTTAGCATGCTTCCCTGTTGGGCGCTGTAAACACATCTGCACTTCACCTTACACAAGGATGTAGGGGAGTGCCCAATAAAACAAAAAAAAACAAAAATAAATAAACGTGCGGAGGTCATACTGCAACTATATCTTGCGCAAGTCAGGCCGCACCTCGATTATGCTGTTCAGTTCTGGTTCCTTTATTATAGAATGGATAGCAATTCACTGGACTCGGTGCATTCCCTAGAAAGACGAAGAGTGCGGGGAGATATGATAGAAGTATTTAAGTGGGTGAAAGGAATCAATAAAGGAGATTTAGATAAAGTTCTTATAATATCCGAGCAGGATAGGACTCGTAACAATGGATTTAAGTTGGATAAATTTAGGTTTAGGAGGGAGATAGGAAGTAACTGGTTCACAAATAGGGTGGTAGACGAGTAGAACATGCTTAGCACCTTTGTAGTAAGTGCTGGATTACAGGAAAGTCTTAAAAGGTGTCTAGATAGATTCATTGATGATAGAGAGTGGTAGTACCTCTCAACAGGAACTGCCATGCACATGCCAACCGGCCTATTGCAGACTCCTTATTTTCTTATGTTTTTATGTAATACTACTACTACTACTACTAATAATAGAGTAATTTTTTTTTCATTGGCCTCCATCTTCCCCCTATAGCCACACCTTCGCCGCCATTTTATTACCTTAAAATTAAATATCGTAATACATAAGTAGCTATCCTAGCTGTTTTGAGTTTGTTGAGCCGCAGATCTATGCTGCATTCAGTGACTGTTGTCTCGTAGTCAATATCTGCAACTGTTGTCGGCTTCGGTGCCGATGCTCTCGTTCCCGTAATGCAGAGCACACCCGACCTAAGGAGAGAGATGGACAGTCGACATCTCATCCAGGCTGTAACATAACTTCTGGGCTGCTGCTTCTGTTCAGATATCACCTCCTCGAGTCTGGCGTAGAAACATCTTGCACTTGGTTCTATCCCACCAGAGGTTGTGAACAACAGAGGAGTGAAGCTGCCTTGATCAATGTTCTGAATTCTCTCCCCATATGCCCTTATCTTGTCGTTCTCGTTCCTCTTGTGTGCAGTATTCGAGAGCTAAGTTACGGTGACATGCGGCCATGGGATAAAAAATCATGATGTCGAAAAAGGCTCGCTGTCCCCGCGTCCAAAATCCTCGAGCACTGACGTCAACACAGGCTTCGTTGGATGTGTTTGAAGTCCTATGTTAGAAATTCTCACGGTCCAATAATAATACTTTCAACAATATAAGAAAAACTTTTTTCACTCTAATAGTCAGTTAGCCATTAGCCGAGCTGTCCTAGGAACAATACTCTGACTTTAAAATCACATTCATTAAGATATCAGGGTATTCAATCAACATAAAATAACTGATACAGCCAAAATAATATTGCGATCTCCAGAAGAAATGCACATTCACCGAAAAGACTAGCCAGAAAAAAACAAAAATTTCACTGTAAAATAACTGTGATGACACTCTTTCCTATTTACTCCTGCTTGTAAGGTACTCCATTATTTTTTAGAAAATAATAATGATATTTTCGATATCAGATGATTTTGTTTTTACTTTGGGATAAACCAGAGGTGGTACAATACACATGAAACTGTGTCCAGATAAAATGCGACTTAATCTGGTGTTACATAGGTTACATATCGGTAAGTATATCTCCCTTCTGTAGTCTGAAAATTTGTGAACCAGTTGAGTTTTTAAGACAAGTCGGCGGATATATGTTTAAATTACTAGTACTGGCTCACATAGGAGATCAATCACACACACTGCCTCCTCAAAAGGAGAATCAAACCCAGGTCCAATGAACTGCCAGCCCAGCACGATCCACCACTACACTTTCAATTTCCTTCTAACCTCTACTCAACTCTCATCCCCCCTGTAAAGTGTAATGTTTGAAAAGCGCCACGAACAACACTGCTAACTTACTTTTCTTGAGAAGAACGCTATATTAAATATACCGTATCTTATTAATCATTATTCAGTTTATCAGTGTCATTTTAATAGTATTATCTAAATCTTATATTTTGGATATATCTGCAGGTAAGAGCTGATTGAGGTTAGAAGCAAGGCGAGTGAGATAATATAAGGTACAAATTAATTATTCAGGGCAACTTCCTGTCGTCAAGGTGTGCAACATATGATAACAGAAGAAATGAACCCATAAAATGTTAAAAGTTACACTGGCTATTGAGCATCAATGAGCTTTGGGGGGACGATGTTTATTGCAATGGAGAGGAGCCTGAGTGTCTGTAAGACGAGACCACATGAATTATAATGAGTAAGGTAATTGTTTCATTAAGGAGGAGGTGTTTATGTGTGGTAGAAGAGTAGATAAAATATCTATTATGTTTAGGAAAGTTTAGATAATGTCTACGGTTATCGAGCAATGCAATATAGCGGTTAGTTGACGTGCGAAGACGAGAGCTTTCTTACCTATTAGATAATGGTTGGAAGTTCCAGTTGCCTGTGACCCTTTGTGTAATTTGGGTGTTTACCACCAGCCAGTGCTTGGCACTTGCAAGCGCCCATACAAAATGTTAAGCAGTCGTGATCCACATAGATAAGGTACTGACAAGAGTTCACCAGAATTCTGTCTGTTAACCTGCTTCACTTTTAACATTGACTGACATGGGTAAACATAGTGCCTGTGGGTCGAATAATAAATATGTTGAAGCACTATGCTATAGGCGATAAGGAATGATGCGGCGCCCAAAAGTGTGTGTGTGTGTGTATACAGTTCAAGGTCCAGCATCACCGCTTGAAGAGCGGGAGGGGGGAGATAAACTTTATACTGCAGGTATATTGTATGTGTCTCAGGAGCGGCATTGGCTTAAGCCATTTACATATTCTAGACTGAAATTACAGGAACACTCGCCTTAGCTGAGAGTCAGGTATTAACATAAGAACATAAGAACATAAGAATGGAGGAAACTGCAGCGAGCCTATTGGCCCATACTGGGCAGTCCCATTTACACCCAACCCCTATTGCTCATATATCCATCCAACCTATGTTTGAAGCGATCCACTACTCTATTTCCAAACCAATGTTTACCTATTTCGCGCCTAAATGTGAATTTGTCTACTTTAAAACATTTGTTACGAGTTCGCTCCTGGTTGGATAGTTTGAGTACCTTTGTAATGTCCCCTTTGTTCAGCCCTGACTTCCATTTATACACCTCTATCATATCTCCCCTCACTCTACGCCTCTCTAGGGAGTGCAAATTAAGATGCTTTTACCTGTCTCTGTACTCAAGGTTCCTAATGCCCGGGATTAGCCTTGTCATTCCCCTCTGAATTCCTTCCAAGGATTCTATATCCATTCTGTAAAACGGTGACCAGAATTGAACTGCGTATTCCAATTGAAGTCTCACAAGCGCAAGATATAGTTTGAGGATGACCTCGCTAGTCTTGTAACTAACACCTTTGTATGAGCCCAAGTACTTTATTAGCCTTGTTTCGAACAAATACACATTGTTTACTTGGCTTAAGATTCCTACTTATCATTACTCCCAAATCCTTCTCGCAGTCGGATTTCTCAATAACAACGTTTTTCATGTGGTAACTGGTTTCCCTGTTTACATCTGCCATTTTTCAGACCATTCGAAAAGTTTGTTTAGATCTTCCTGTAGTTTTACGGAGTCTTCGTCAGATTTAATCACGCGCCCTATTTTAGTGTCGTCAGAAAATTTACTTATGTTGCTATCTACGCCGATATCTATGTTGTTTATGTGTATATAATAAATAATAATGGTCCAAGTACTGAGCCTTGGGGAACTCCACGAGTGACGTTGCTCTAATCGATATAGTGCCGCTAATGCTCACTTGCTGTTTCCTGTCCTGTAACCACGCTCTAATCCATTTAAGAATATCTCCTTTAATGCCATGAGCCTCCACTTTTCTTATTATTTTTTCGTGTGGGACTCTGTCGAAGGCTTTGCTAAAGTCGAGATATACCACATCATAATCGTGCCCCTCGTCCACTGATTGGAAAACAGATGAAAAGAATATTAATAGATTGGTTAGACATGAACGCCCACTTGTGAAGCCATGTTGGGAATCATTGATCAACTTGTACTTCTAAAGGTGATTTCGAATAGAGTTTGAAATGAGTGCTTCCAAAAATTTGCCTACAATTGATGTTAAACTGATTGGACGGTGGTTAGAGGATAGTGACCTATCTCCCTTCTTGAAAATCGGGATTACATTTGCTATTCTCAAGGATTCTGGTAGTACACCCGTTTATAAGGACATGTTAAACAACTTTGCTAAGGGCATACTCAGCTCTTCCCTACATTCCTTTAATACTCTGGCAAATATCTCCTCGGGACCTGGTGACTTATTAGGCTTTACTTTGTCTATTTGCTTACTAACATCGTTACTATTCACTGCTATCTTGCTTAATTTATTTTCTTCACTATCTCTGTATAGAGTCGGTGCCTCAGGTATCATGTTTAAATTTTCGGTGGTGAAAACTGTTGAAAAATATTTCATTTCTCCGTCGTTATCAGTTAGCTCGCCTTATCTGACTGTATTGTTGCAACCTTTTCTCGTGTTTTAGTTTGATACATTTGATAGAATCCCTTGGGGTTGGACTTCGCCTCCCTTCCTACCTTCAGTTCATTATTCCTCTTTGCTTTTATTATCTTGGTTTTAACCCTACCGGCCAATACTTTATAATAATCTCGGAGGTAAACTTCACCACGATTTATACTCTTACCTATAGCCTTCATTTGTCCAATAATATTCTTTAAATAATTATTTATCCATTTAGGGTTATTGTTGTTTGATCTGAATTTTCTGTATGGTATGTTCTGCCTTTGTGCATTAAGTAACTCATTATTTAAGTTGTTGTGGAACTCGTCAACCTTAGATCACGTTATCAGGTCATTCTTAACCGTCAGGTCTCCGGGTAAGGTGAGGTCGCCCTCCATGGGTACATTGCGTGAGGTCACCTCATTTGAGGTTATGTAATTCACCCCCAAGCATAACACCCCTTCTTTCAGCTGCCTCTTCAAATTATCAAAGTTTGCCCTTCTGAAATCTGGATTGTTTCAAGAAAATCCTCGGATTCCGAGTTACCCATAAGGTCGATCCAATCTACTTCGCTAAAGTTAAAATCGCCTACTATACAGACATTGTTATGTATGGAAGCCCTGCGCATTTCATCCCAAATAAGTCGTTCATTAACTATCAAGATTAGGAGGTCTATATATTACTCCTGTGATTAATTTTTCCCTACCATCGATTAATTCTATCCTAATTGTTTCTGTATTCCGCTCAGTTTTTATTTCCTTATTTATTTCATACTTCAGGTTATCCCTGACATAGATTGCTATTCTGCCTCCTTTCCTAATCTGCCTATAGGTATGGAATAATTTGTAACCTGCAATTTAGTATTCGACAGGTAACTCACGTGAGTCTAGGTTTATCCATGTTTCGGTGAATGCTATTATATCGATTTTTTCGGTACATACCAACGCCCTGATTTCATCCAGATTGTTTCTCATGCTTCTACTGCTTGTGTAGTAGACAGTTAAGTTAGTCGTGTTCTGAGTCATCTCTTTCCATAAGGGATTTGTTATCAACCACTTAAAAATTATGCATACATAGTTTGGGCCAGGTAGCTATTCAACTAGTTACATTCAAGTTAGGGAACAGATTTAGTGATGTAGCTTGTGTGAGTTACACATCAGCTAACCACAGAACACGACACACACACACAGCCTATAAGAGCCCGCACTGATAGATATAAGAATAGCACCATCCCATCTATTGTTAAAATAATAAACAGCTGATTTATGTACTGTACAGCCCTCGAAATGTATTGAACGTATATTATAATGTCTAAATCACATTTAAGCTTGTATATTTTCAGCCACCGGCTGCAACTCTATTAATAAACCGTTTACTGTTATTATTATTATTATTATTATTTTTATTATTATTTTATTATTACACACACACACACACACACAACCAGGTTGTAGATTCCACGAAGCTCCTCGGCGTCACCATAGACAACAAACTAAATTGGAAACCACACGTCAGTGAAGTTGTCAAATCCTCCAGTTTCCGTCTCCACCTCCTCCGCCGACTCAAGTCCCTCGGAGTTCCCGCACACGAGCTCCTCAGTGTATACACAACATTCATACTTCCCAAGCTCACCTATGCCTCCCCCACCTGGTCTTCCTCCCTAAATGCCACACAACGTAAACACCTAGAAAAAGTGCAAAAGAGGGCATGCAAGATTATTCTCTCCCCTTCCTACTCCACATATCAAGAAGCGCTCAACACACTGACCCTTTCGACTCTCACTGACCATCACCACGGCCTCATCTGCAAATTTGGTAAGAAGCTTCTACACCATCCCCGACACCGGCCCCTACTACCACCTGAGATCCCCTGTCCGAGAATTGCTGTTCGACACCACAACCGCATCCAGCCCATACGTGCACGAACTGATCGCTATAAGAACAGCCCAGTCCCAACCATTGTAAAAATTATCAATAACATGTAATAAATCAGTGTATTCACTCCCAGTAAACACTGCTCCCTACACTGTCACTATGTTGAAATGAACTGTAGTTTGAGCTGATCCCCATCTAAGTTACTATATGTCTTATTTGTGTCACTTATGTCACTTGTATATTATTTGTAATTCGTAACCCATTCCCCAAATATGTAACTGTATATTTTCAGCCTTCTGGCTGCCAAGCTCTTTCAATAAACCGTTAATTATTATTATTATTATTATTAACCGCATCCAGCCCTTACGAGCGCGTACTGATCGCTAAAAGAACAGCCCAGTCCCAACCGTTGTAAAAATTATCAACAACTCGTAATCAACCAGTGTATTCACTCCCAGCTAATCTTACCTTTCTTCACTGTCACTATGTTGAATATTTATTATTATTTTTTAATTAATTTATTACATCCCAGGGGGAGACAAGCCTTGTCACAAGACCATGCGGTCAAACACTAATACAGTGGTATCTGTGCCTCGCAGAACATGCTATGACTTGTGATATGGAGACATTGATGTGAGTTGAGGACAACGGGAGTTAGCACCCACCAAAGTGTGGGTAGCGTACAAGAATTATATCTAAATTATTATGTATAATGGACGAGTTGTCGGTCGGATTTTTTCGTAAGATGGCAGGTCAATAGGTAAGGAAAACGCTTAAATTCTCTATGGTAATCATATTTTTAAATAAAATGTGCCAAAAAGTGAAAAAAATAAGGGTTAAAGTAGCTAAAAAGTCACGTGCAAAAAGCTCTGTGATTGGTTGTGACGTCGCAGGTTGGCTAGAGTCGCCGAGCGGGAGTGTGTTGTTACCAGTAGAAATACAGGACTTGTGGCCATATACAATGTTGATATACACAGACATACCTTATTTTTAGGTTAAAATAAATTACTGCTCAAGTGTCATCGTGTGTGTTTACTTGCTGGGTGCCAAAATGAAGCAAAAGACCGTTAACTCCAATATGGAAGTTTTCATCACTGTTCTCTATTTCATGTCTGGGAAAAATAAGTTTTCGTCACTGATGTCTATATTTAATGTTGTGGAAGGACTAGGGACGACCATGGCCAGGGAATGGGCTTAAGATGAGCAGATGACAGATGTAATTTAACGTGCTTCATAGCTGGATGGCGGAGTTCTTGATAATACTCTATAATCATAAAGACATCTACCTTTGGTAAATTTCTTCCATCTGCCTTGACGAACCCTGGAAGTAGTTGTCCAACCTTCTCGGCTGATCGGATCTGTAAATAAATATTATTAGATAATTAATTGTGTTTTACTATGCAACACAGTAATACTATATTGAATATATAAATATTACTAAGCACATTAACTAATTCAATGGATATTAGCTGCCGCTACTACAAATTTCATAATATAAACATTCCAAACAATATTGGTATTATTTTGGTTTTGGTCATCTGGGGAACCTTAAGCTTCTAACTATGGGATAAAGTACTTTAAACAATAAGACATTATTTCTGCGGGACTTTTGTCGCAAAACATTTTTCTATCGCATTAGTAAATATAGGTCATATGTTAGGTTAGGTTAGGTTAGGGTATGATTAGTCATATTATAAGTTATAAGATTAGCTTAATATACACCGGTAAGGGGGGATATAAACTCAAAACTAGTGATTTCTGGTAGAAATGAAGGTCAAAATCGTTTATAACACATCGCAAACCATCAGAAAAAAACATAGTTTTCATGTCTAAGTACAGGGATGACCAAAACTTAAAATTTACCCAATATACTGTAGCCTAGCTCGAATCTAAGTAGACAAATACTTATGGTAGTTCAAGTAAAATTTTACCCATTAATTAATATAAATGATGATATATCCCAATGCATTCTCAAAACAAAAGTCCAGACAATGTTATTACTTCTAATTTGACTCGTATCTTCATCTAGTACTGATAAACTCCGTATTTGCACTTGAAGAAAAAGAGAAAGCCTACCAGGTAAGAATACATGGCAGCTGAGCTGGTGGGAACACGGGAGTTTTTTATGTCCATAAGCTGCTCTTCACGGCACATTTCTTCACTTACGAAATGTCCATGACTCTTAGACCATAAAAAAACACTCTTAAAATTTACCTAAACGTGGCATTTGGGGTCTGAAAAAGCTATCCGTTGTACTACCTCCGACTGCAGCGGTGAGCTTGTTGGAGAACGTCGTCTGCGGGGAAACTGATGAGGTCATTGCAAATGACGGCCCTGTTTCTAGAGAAATAAAATTATCTCGACTATTATAGCAGGACTTTAAAGTTTTATTACAAATTATATATACCGTATCACTCTACGAACGTGGCAGAGTGTATTTCTTGTGTTTACTCAGAACCGACAACTCGTCCATTAGGTGGTAACATATAGTTGTTAGTGACTCTGCCTGTGGTAGGAGGTCCCCGATAGTGGGACAGTCAAGGCAATAGTGTTGAAGGATATTAGCTTTGGGACAGTTTCTGAGTTTACAAAAAGAGAAGTGCGGGACATACCTCGCCTCAGATACTTGCCAGATAGGTCTGCATCCTAACCTAGTACGAGCATAGCCAAGTAATTGTGCATTTTATGATGAAAGCATTAACTTTGGCACAGATATAGAGTAATACATGGTGAATATTTTCAGATATGGAACCACTAGAAACTCAACCTCTATGGGCGCCATATTGAATTTCAAGATGGCCGCCGTTCAGGATACGCTAAACTATGTATTTCTGTTTTTACTGTTGCATATTTCATTCCAATGCATCAATACACATAATCCGGGTTACGAAAATCATTTGTGATAGTTTTCGAAGTTTATTACAATGAAAAAGACAAGTAAAAGCATTACACTGGAAAATTAACATACAAATTTTCCGAACTCCCAAAACTTAAAAAAAAAAATTCTGAACATTCGGCTATTGAGGCCGAATCTCTGTAGATATTTGGCCTTAACAGCCACCTTCACATGCACAAAGTTCAGTGCATTTAAGTGCAGCTTTTTTGCACCTACACTTGCCACCGCAATGTTTTCTGCAACCGCAAGAGATGAACTCGTGGCATGACTTTGACACTTCAGAGAGTGTGGTCCAGAGTGGTTTCAGCTTATCACCCGACTTCATCCAACCCCAGTCACATGGTGATGGCAGACTGGCTAACGCTATTGCGGCCTGTCCCCAGATATGTCCAGCCTGATAAGCAGCTCTCTTTATGTGCTGCTCCAGAGCTGCTCGTGTTGGTGGGAGATGCTCCAGTGATCTTGATTTTCTTGAAAACAGTTTTTTTCTCAGCACGTTCACGTCACAGCATGTGCTCGTACGGTCATAGAGCAGCACGATGAATCTCTCCAGTGTCGACATGACACCATCAGGCAGCTCACTTGGAGTGGAAGCCAGACTGAGGAAGGCGGTTGTCACTTCCGGAAATGCATTCCATGTGGCCCAGGCTGTCTTCTTGCTATGACCTGCAAAGGCAGATACCGTGTCGCAGCCAGTTATTGCGTGAAACACTGGAAGAGCTCTCGACTTCTCAGGTCCCAGGGCCTTTGCAATCTGATGTGCTGCTATGTAACGTCGATTCTTTCCTGTGCCAAAAGTAATCCATAGTTCATCTAGTACCTCACTCCGTTCATTCGCTAGAGCAACTGCAAGAATGACAGCATCTGTATCGACGGTACGAACGAGTATTCGCCGATGACCGCATTCCAAGGCATCAGCTGCATGAACCATCATCCTCGTGTCGGCCTCTTCGTGGTTGCATGGTGCCAAGTTGGCAGTGTCCTTCCGGGGTGGAACAGTGAGTACCTGTTTCTTGTCTGTGACAACCAGCTGTTTACTTTCTTTGACAACCAACTAACAGGAAACTGAAGAATTCCTCTTTGTTGTCACTGTTGCGGAGATAGTTTTGCCAGTTGCTAAGTAGAGGACCAGAGGCAGTGACGCGTCTTCGAATGCCCTTGCCAAGGTTACATCTTACTGTTGCCTTTTGGCTCCCTTACCAGGTCAAGTCGAGATCGATATTCGAGCTGTGATTCAATATAGGGAATGAATACAGCTGTGCTGTATTCTTGAAATGTCCTACTGCCTCCTGGCTTCAACAATTCCACAACGGCAGGATTCGAACCCACGGCTCATGAGCCCATGACTGTGACCGGGGAGCGCTACCTCTGGACCACCAGGATACTAAAAGCAGTCCTAGACTTTGCTATATTTCACACAAAGCCTGTTCAACGAGCTTATGGCGCCGTGAACCTCTAATGGGGACTACCCGTATCACGTAGGTGGTCAGAGTAACGTTTTACCAAATCTGACTTCGAAACACGAGGATCCATATATATTTCATTAGCCCAATAAAGCACGCGGACTTCTACATACAATCAACACCTCAACCCTCCGGGCGGCTCTTTCGGTAGGCCACGGTAGGACGCCACCTTCCGGGAGGCTCCACATTGTCTCACTGTAGTGCATTAAGGTAGACCACATTTTTGGATTTGCCATTAGCACCAAGTATGTACACATTTTTGCCAGTTTGCACTCTGGAGCATCCAACATAGAACTGACCATGAAAGAAGCAAGGAAACACCAGTTTAAGCCGACCATCTTTAGGGACTGTCCCTGGCTTTTGTAGATGGTCATGGCAAAGCTCACTTTAACCGGGAACTGAAGTCGCTTGAACTCAAATGGCAGGTCAGTGGTGATGACAGGTATCCTTGATATAAAAACGTCCTCTCCTTTAGCTTTTCCTGTCAGTATTGTAGCTTCCAGTACATGTGACATCATGTTCTTCTTGTGAGCGACTCGGATCTCATTTTGAGTATGATGTCTCGTTTCTCAAACTCTTGACCGACAATCACGATGGCTACTTTATCAACTACAGGAGCATTGAATCTTCTTTCATGTTCTCCCTTAGGGGTCGTGTCTGCTTTGATCCTGACTTTGTACTCGTAAAAAGGCATGTTTTCCAGTGCATTTTTAAATGACTGTTCATACGTGTTGCGCTCATGCAGCATTTCTTGGATAGATAGGACAATGTCATGTCCGACACCTTGAATATTGCCACACCAGATAGAAGTCTGCTTTTCATGATCTCCCATGGAGTAGATTTGGAGGAACTTTGCCTGCTCATCTTCTAGTGGTAAGAGGGATCCTGCTTTGTGATATACTTGACCCTGGACTTTGAATGTTGGTATGTATCCGTGCTCACGAACTACTGTGGTAGCTCCAAAGGATGTCATCTGGAAGCATGAATTGTACTTCAGTATATTTTCCAAGAAGTGTTTTGACTCTGGTGTTGTTCCCAGCATGAGAGTCTTCAATGGTTGTAGTGGTTTTTCCAAATTTGGCAGTCGTACTTTCCCATGAGAGCAGCACAGTCCAGCAGATTCCCCTTTATACTTCCTTGCACCGCAGTGTTCACATTTCTTATGCATGTTGCCAATGACAACAGAGGGATACTTTTCATATTCTATCTCATTGTCATAGTTAAATGCTGCTCTTGCAGATGGATGCCACTGTGTATTCTTTCTTAGAATTCTGGATCCCGCAGCTGTCTGTCTATTAGCATTCAAACGAATTTCACGCGCTTGATCATTTTCTAGAGAAGGCCTTTCTCCTGTTTGCTATCTGTCAGCATTAAGACGGGATTCCCTTTCCTGGTCTGTTTCCTGTGACCGACTGTCCGCTGTTCGCTTTCTCTGAGCATTAAGACGGGACTCCCTTTCCTGATCTGTTTCCTGTGACCGACAGTCTGCTGTTCGCTTGCTGTTAGCATTAGGACGGGATTCCCTTTCCTGACCTGTTTCCTGTGACCAACTGTCCACTGTTCGCTCCGGGCGGCTCATCCGCTAGCCCACGGTAGGACGCCACCCTCCGGGAGGCTCCATATTGTCTCACTGGTCAGACCCCAAACGTTCTTCTTCCAACAATAGTTCATTAACGGTATATGTAAGTTCCACCATGTTTTTCACTACAACGGTACAGCAAAGTATATTTTTTCAGCATTAAATTGCTATTATTTTATTGTTTAATCATCACTACATATAACATCATCCATCATCACTACATATAACACCATCCATCATCACTACATATAACATTATCCATCATCACTACATATAACACCATCCATCATCACTACATATAACATCATCCATTATCACTACATATAATTCCACCCATCAACACTACATAAAACAACATCCATCATCACTACATATAACAACATCCATCATCACTACATATAACACCACCCATCATCATCACTACATATAACACCATCCATCATCACTACAGATCGGTAGTTTCCGAGATTTTCGTGCAGACACACATACACACAAACAAACACAAACACACAGACAATGGGTTTTTGGGTAATTGCTTCCAGCTCACCGAAAATTTCCTAAATTCAACAAAAATGGTAGAAAAGTTCACTTACTTTGAGGTGTGTATGTAGAAGGCTCCTGGATGATGATGATGATGATGGGATTTAGAATGGGGGTGGAGGAGAAGGAAGAAGAGAAGGCATTGGGGTGGAAGAGAAGTCACCCCATGGCGCCATTTCACCCATAAAATTTTAGCTCTCTTGGTGTAATTCAAGATTATTTTCTATAAATCAACACTGCACTGCATTATATATTGTCAATATGTAAAATATATTTCAAAATGACCAATAATTTGCTTGGAAACACAGAAAAAATGCGTTTAGTTGAATAGAGTCTCAAGCAAGATGTTACCTCCAGTGAAAACAGAGAAAGACTAACTCCTGTTTGCTGTGTTAAGAGGCTGGATGCCGCGCATTAAACTAGTAACTTTACCTTCAATTATGTTCAATAATTATTGAACATAATTGATAAAATGACTAAAAAATTGAATATTAAACTTATAAAATTATTGAAGAGTATAAACTTCTTGATATTTACTAAAATAGTAAGGAATGTAAGCCCTAGAACCGATTAATGTATTGGCGGACTGATACTAAAGCTGGTTGCCCGGTCAGTGCAAGCGAAAACATGTTGATGTCGGTTCGTAAGAACTTCGTGAACCGAATTTTTTTCGTTAACCGAATTGAAGATCCTTATGGAAGGCAGTTCGTTAATCGAAATTACGTTAACCGAGGTGTTCGTTAAACGAGGGGTCACTGTATATATATATATATATATATATATATATATATATATATATATATATATATATATATATATATATATATATATATATATATATATATATATATATATATATATATATAAATGTTGTTACGAGTTGGGGATTTAGAATATAGTTAAAAATCTACCCAGATCCCAACAGGCAACAACAATAAAAAAACTGAACAAACAAAGACAATCGGACTATAAAAGGGTAGACAAAGGATGAGAGTTTTTGTTGTGTATAATAAAGTACCATAAATTCCTTAACAAAATATTCAGCTTTCTATAATTTACCCTTAACCACACTTAACCTAAACATATGCAACATTGGCTTAACAGTATATACATATTTATACAACATACAACAATCTGAAGCAAGGTGGAGGTGGGGAGGCAATATAGGATTACAAATACTTAAGTGAGGAGCTGAGATGTCTGACGAGTAAGGCTGAGTATTGAAGAAGATGGTAGGTAGTCACTGTGCCGTAGGTTTCCAGGATAGGTGATCCTAGTGTGGTCACTTCCCAGAGTGAACTGAACTCTCTTCGATCTGGAGCTGATGAGGAAGAATTGGAGGAGATGACGCAACAACCAGGATATGGAGAAGGGAAACCCCGGAGTAGTGACTAAGACTAGTCATACTCGGGTTTCGTCCTAGATGGCGTTGCTCGTGGTGTTGGGTAGGTAGATCATGACAATAGATAGCGTGGTTTGTAGTGCTGCGTAGGTAGATCATGACAATAGATGGCGTGGTTCGTAACACACCCCCCTCCAAAGACCTCCGTAGCGCGGGCGCGAAGGAGGTGATCACCTGGTGCGTCTGGAGAGTAGCTGCTGCATTTCCACTGGAGCTCGGGATAAGGCGTCCGCAATCAGGTTGTCCACCCCCTTTATGTGCCGGGACTTGTAGATTATAAGGCTGGGTGAGGAGAGCCCAGCGGAGGATTCGCTGATTGGAGGTCTTGTTGGTTTGGATGAACGTGAGCGGGTTATGGTCGGTGAAGACTAGGGTGGTTTGTGGGCGAGATTGGAGGTAACATTCAAACTTCTTTAGTGCCAACACCAGAGCCAGGGCCTCCTTCTCTATGGTCGAGTAGTTGGTCTGATGTTTTTTCAACTTGGCGGAGTAGTATGCCACAGGGTGAAGGACATCAGTGGTTGGGTCGGGTTGTAGGAGCACAACCCCCACTCCGACACTGCTAGCGTCGATTCGCAGATGGAAGGGGAAGGTGTAGTCAGGGGGGTGGACTACAGGCTTGGAGGCAAGGAAGGCTTTGAGGCGGTGGAAAGACTGGTCACACCTCTGGTTCCAGATGTAAGGGACCGCAGAACTGGTAAGGTCTGTGAGGGGTCCAGCCACGCTGTAGAAGATACTGCAGAACCGACGGTAGTAGCCGCATATCCCAAGGAAGCGCACGAGTTCCTTCCTCGTCCTTGGAGTGGGGAAGGACAAGATGGCTTTAACGTTTGCGTCCTTGGGTCTCACCATACCATGCCCAACGATATGTCCCAGGTAAGTCACTGAGGCCCGGCCAAAAGCAGATTTAGCCAGGTTTATGGTGAATCCAGTCTCTTGCAGTCGTGCGAACAGTATCTCCAAACGCACCAGATGTTCTTCCCAGCCGTTCGACACCACCACCAGGTCATCCAGGTAGGCGAACGTCCCATCTAGGTCCTGAATCAGGTAATTGAATGCCCTCTGGAATATGGCCGGAGCATTAGAAAAGTCAAACGCCATAACCAAATATTGAAAAAGACCAAATGGAGTTAAAAATGCTGAGATTATTTTTGCCCTATCCGTGAGTCCCACTTGATAATATCCTTTCAACATGTCCACCGTAGTAATAAATTTTGCACAGCCTATGCTGTCTATTATATCTTCAATCAAAGGTAAAGGGTAGGAGTCTGAGACAGTGACCTGGTTCACTTTACAATAATCGGTACAGAAACGAAAAGTGCTATCGGGTTTTGGAATGAGAAGGCAAGGTGAAGCCCAGGGGGAAGTACTAGGCTCAGCTAAGTTGTGTTTTAACAAAAAATCTACCTCCTTTTTCATAATCTCTCTTTTTTGTGGATTTAGTCGATATGCTGATTGCCTAATGGGTTGTAAACCATCTGAGATTAGCTTAATATCATGTTTAAGTATATTGCAAAACCCTGGGAGGTCTGACGTGACTTTAGGAAATGTTGATAATAACTTAGTGAGATTTTTTGCTTGAGATGGATTCAGAACAGAAAAATACTCATCCAAGTTGTCGAGTATGTGACTGTTAGCAGGGTTTTCTTTACGTAGAGCGAAGTCTAAATTCTCCAATAGGTCCATGTCATCTGTCTCCGGCTCCGGCCCTGACAAAACCGTATGCAATACAGGTAGGCTTATAGCCTCGGGGATGTCTTGCTCTGACTGCCTGGAATGGTAAAGTTTCATGTGATTAATGTGAACAAGTTGTGAATTTTTTCTGCGATCAGGAGTATGGACTATATAGTTGATGGGAGATAGTTTATTAGCAACTATATAGGGACCAGTAAACTTGCTTTTAAGGGGAGAGCCTGGAATGGGTAGAAAGAGTAACACTTTGTCACCTGGAGAAAATGATCTTTCAACTAATTTAGGTTGGGACTTCACCATTTTTTCTTGGACTTTTTTTAAGTTTGACTGAGTAATGGTTCGGACTTCAGTTAATTTGTCCCGTAAAGTGTCAATATATTGGGAAACTGTTGCGGGCTTAATAGATGAAGTGTCAAACCACTGCTCCTTTACTATTTTAAGGGGTCCCCTAATTTGTCTCCCATATAGTAATTCGAACGGGGAGAAACCCAATGACTCCTGGGGACATTCCCTGATGGCAAAGAGTAACAAGTCTATGCTTTCATCCCATTCCTTTTGGTGTTCTATACAGTATTTTTTTAGCATTGATTTAAAAGTTTGATGAAACCGTTCCAAGCAACCTTGGGATTGTGGGTGGTAAGCCGAAGATGTACACTGGTCCACACTGAGGTCTTTCATCACCTGTTTGAAAAGATTGCTCGTAAAATTGGTGCCCTGATCGGATTGGATCTCTTTAGGAATGCCCACCGAAGTGAAAAGGTGCAAAAGAGGTTTGATTACATTTTTTGAAGTGATGCTTTTAAGGGGAAAAGCCTCAAGATAACGTGTACTGGTATCCATAACTGTGAGCTGGAATTGACTTCTCTTCCTAGTCTTTGGCAATGGGCCCACACAATCCACAACAATCTTTTCAAATGGTGTAGAAAATACTGGGATGGGCTTAATGGGAGCTGCTGGTATACTTTCATTTGGTTTTCCTACCATTTGACAAATATGACAAGATTTTAGGTACTTTGACACATCCTTCCTAAGTCCAGGCCAGTAATAGTGTTGGAGGAGCTTTTTATATGTTTTCAGGATTCCCAAATGTCCTGAAATACCATCATGGGCAAGGGCAATTAATGCTGGTCTGACTGAGGAGGGAATTACCACTTGATGTATTTCAGACCACGTGTCTAGATGGGTAAGCTCAGGGGGTCTATAGGCCCTTATCAAAACCCCTTCCTGATAATAAAAACAAGGAAGGGTGTTAAAATCTTTACCCTCAACTGCTGCATGATGAAGTTTATTCAAAGATGGATCAGATTGTTGGGCTTTAATGAGCTCATCCTTACTAATGGTCTTATTGTACAGATCTTCTGTGGGTAGGAAGATATTGGAGGTGGTTTTAGATGAAGAGGGCCCATTTCGCACACTCTGTGACCGGGTGACAGCACAAGATGGGAAAAGGTGAGGAATAGTTTCTTCAAGGTCAGTGGTGGAGTTGACAGGTAAGGGAGAGTCGACTGTCTTTATGTTGGGAACCACTAGATCATATACCAAGTCATTACCCACAGGCATTGGATCTTTCCTAACGGCTACTTGCACTTCCCCAGTAATCAAGGGACATAGGAGGTGCACTTTAGCTAAGGGATAGGAAGAATGGGATGAGAGATCTGAAATTAGAACACTCTCATTAGTAAATGCGGTAGATATATCAGGAATGACGTTAAACAGGAGGATAGATTGTGCTGCGCCCGTATAACGTAGTATACGAATAGGGAAAGAACGAGACCCCTCTATGATTGAAATTTTTCCCTCATAGGTGAATGAAGAGAAGAGATCCTGATGGGGCCTTTCCACATTGGTGGTTGCTATTGGTTTGAATTTGGGATCCAGGGAACTACTTTTAGAAGTTCGACACTTTGGGTGTTTACAAGACTGGATCGTATGGCCTGGTTTTTTACAGTAAGAACAATAAAACTTGGTTGCATCAGGGGGGGTAGGTGTGGGACCTTTCGACCTACCACTCACGTCCCCAAGGTTATCATCAGAGGAGGATTTATCATGCTGGAAAGTACCACGTTCCCTACTGCCCAGTGATTCCACCAGCAAGGCGTACACATCAGCCAGCTCAGCCGCACGCCCTAAATTAACCTCTCCATGCTCCTCCACATGCTTCAAGATGTGAAATGGTATCTTGTTCTTCCAATCCTCCAGGACTACCAAGTTTAACAAATCCTGAAATGTGGAGGTCTCTGTAGCCTCTAACCACTTCTTGAAAAACCTAAGCTTTTCTTGAGCAAACTCAACAAAGGTGTGTGAAAATGTTTTGGTTAGTTTACGAAACTTCTGCCGGTATCTATCTGGCGTGATAGCATAAGAGGTGAGGATATTCTTTTTTACGTTATCATAATCATCAGTCTGGTCTAAACAGTTATAAACTCTACGAGCCTTACCACATAATTTAGGAACCAACACCGACACCCACTGGTCCTTAGGCCACTCATTCTTCCCGGCTATTTTCTCAAAAGTCCTAAATGACCCGTCCATATCGGATTCATCAAACTCGGGAACAAGGGAAGAAGCATTAGCAGGGTTAAAAGCAGCTAGTCTCTCTTTTAATGCCACTTCTTTTGATTTAAACTCCGATGTTAAGGTGACTTCTGTCTCTTTCACCTGTAGTTCTTTCAGTCTAACCTCCTGCTCCAACTTGGCCTGTTCCAACCTTCCCTCATGCTCCAACTTTTGCTCCAACTTGGCCTGTTCCAACTTTCCCTCATGCTCCAACTTGGCCTGTTCCAACTTTTCCTCATGCTCCAACTTAGCCTGTTCCAACTCGAGTTCTTTCATTTTGATTTGGAACTCGAACCTAGCTCGTTCTAGTTCTAAGGCGTCTACTCTTTGTGTTTTTTCTTGAGGGCTAGCCAGACCTGAGGCAACTTCTGAGTGAGGAGGGGTGGTGGATAGTGGTTGAAGTATCTTGGACATGGGCGTTAATTGGTCAACAGCGGATTCTTCTAAAACTTCTTGTTGAACCAACATTTCAATTACCTGATTTTTTAACATTTCCTTAGTCAGTTGCTGTGAATATGGGATATTGTAATAGGTGGCTATACTTTCCATTCTTTCTTCAGGATATTAACACGTAATTTAGCTACGGAAGGATTTTCAATAAAATCCTGGAAATCAAAACCTGAGGTGGCCATTGTTAAGAAAAACTAGATGAATTAATTAATGGCCAAAAGATAAGATAAGTGGATTACCCTAGAAAATATCACGGCAGTGGATAACCAGAAAGTCCCGGAAAATACCCAAGTTATACCTAGGCAAAAAAACACTTATGAATATTGTTCTTCTGATAAGATCCTTAAATATGGATAAGAGACTTGGAAAGATACTTGAAACAGGCATTAATATAAAGATCCGGATAAACAACCCTTGAGTTACTTTATTATTGACCCCGAATGAGATAATGAGAAGAACAATAATTGAGGCTTTATAATTATGGGGTCTTGGTAGAGCGGCGCGTCCCAAGATATCAATTCACCCTAAACTAGTATCTATGGAACAGCCTACTCTGGAGCGAGGGCATGGCATTAAACAGATCCGGATTCTTCCCTACACTCGATAAGACTTACTACACGACTGCCACGTGTAATAACAGGTAAGCCTTATGACACTTGGAACCTAATATCCTACGTCTGTCACTCTTACTGTACGATAATACCAATATATGCACACACATATGAAGGAACTTTAAACCACCGTAAAGCAATTGTGAACAGAAGTGACTGGTAGGAATAATTAACAAGGAGTAACAAGGGGGGAAGAAATATGGCACTTAAGGTCGTGTCCTGTCACGGTCGCCATTTGTTAAGAGTTGGGGATTTAGAATATAGTTAAAAGTCTACCCAGATCCCAACAGGCAACAACAATAAAAAAACTGAACAAACAAAGACAATCGGACTATAAAAGGGTAGACAACGGATGAGAGTTTTTGTTGTGTATAATAAAGTACCATAAATTCCTTAACAAAATATTCAGCTTTCTATAATTTACCCTTAACCATACTTAACCTAAACATACGCAACATTGGCTTAACAGTATATACATATTTAAACAACATACAACAATCTGAAGCAAGGTGGAGGTGGGGAGGCAATATAGGATTACAAATACTTAAGTGCGGAGCTGAGATGTCTGACGAGTAAGGCTGAGTATTGAAGAAGATGGTAGGTAGTCACTGTGCCGTAGGTTTCCAGGATAGGTGGTCACTTCCCAGCGTGAACTGAACTCTCCTCGATCTGGAGCTGATGAGGAAGACTTGGAGGAGGTGACACAACAACCAGGATATGGAGAAGGGAAACCCCGGAGTAGTGACTAAGACTAGTCATACTCGGGTTTCGTCCCTAGATGGCGTTGCTCGTGGTGCTGGGTAGGTAGATCATGACAATAGATGGCGTGGTTCATAGTGCTGGGTAGGTAGATCATGACAATAGATGGCGTGGTTCGTAACAATATATATATATTTATATATATATATATATATATATATATATATATATATATATATATATATATATATATATATATATATATATATATATATATATATATATATATTGTCATGGGTTGCGCTAGGCCTCCAGCACAACCCATCCCAAATGTTTGTTTAGGTAGAGATAAGGTACCCGATAGGGGTCATCTCAAACCTCAAAACCACATTTTAGCCAGTGGGCTTTAGACCTTGGGTTAGAGAAGACCTCCTGCTCTGCGGATTTAGAACAGGGGCCATACAGTCCTACCAGTGCTACGAGTCTGTGTGTGCAAATCCCCGAGATTGTTGTTAAGTCCAGCGACAAGTTAACACATCCTGTAAAGGAAGTGATCACTGGTGAGGGCCTGTTTGCTACAAGAGCACTCCAGGCCGGCCTAATAGATCTAAACGATTAATTCTCCAGGTTGACAAACTCTCCCTTATAACTTACGGTGCTGTGGCGTGACTGTGAGTGACTGACCTATCCATGCAAATTATAAGTCCAGTGTATGGAATTGTGCCAAATAAACGTAAGTGCAATGATCTGCCCGTATCTGTGATCCCGGTATTGTTATTATTATTACCAAAGGTAATGACTATTTGGTTATGACAAAGTATAACCAATAACTTAGATGGATGTTGGAAATGAATGGAATTCATTAAATCATCATTTATCAAGTACACAACGCATTGAATGCCGGAAGCAGAGTGAAATTCTACGTAGTGATACACCATAATCTCCTGGGTGAGTAACCAGTGTGAAGGTATTTGAGTTCTACGGTAAGAAAACCACTTTCCTGCATTTAAAACGTAACAATTGGCGCCCGAACAGGGACACAGACAATGGATAATTGCACAATTGTATCGCCCACACCTACACCATGTCAGCTCGTGCTGCGGTTTTTGAGGAAGCACGTGACCTCGGGCTGGAGGGGGCTGAGGCGGTTGCATACATGGAGATGGCTGAGGAGAGAGAAGACAAGCGACGCCAGCATTAACAACTCTTCGCCCAGATAGACTTTCAGAAGGAAGAAAAGAAACTGGAACGAGAAGAGAGACAAAGGGAACAGGCGTTCCAACTGGCCTTAGCGGAAAGGAACCAAAATTCTTGTCCGTCAGGGACTCCCACTCAAAACGTCACTTATAGGAAATTTCCCCAGATGCCCACCTTTAAGGAGGGCGAATCCATGGAAATGTACATATCCCGGTTTGAGCATCTCGCAGAAGCCTACGAGCTTGATGACAGCATTAAGGAATTTGAGTTCCTGAGCCTATTTGATGGGAAAGCTTTAGGGATTCTTCGACGACTAGAGCGTCCTGGAAATAAATTCCCTGACATGAAGTCTGCACTGCTGCGGGCATATGGGCTGACTACTGAGCAGGCCAGGCATCAGTTCAAAAGGGCAATGTTGGAAGAAAATGAAACGGCTGCACAGTTCCGGGAACGTTTAAGGGACTATGTGGCTCAGTGGATGAGTAAGGATGAAACTCCCAAGTCCATGGAAGGGGTTATAGACTTAATGGTACGCACGCAGTTTGAAAGGCCTTGTCCTCCTAAACTTGTGGCTCAAATCAGGGCCAATGGAGTTAAGACGTCGAAGGAAATGGCAAGTAAATCAGACGCTCATTTCAGCGCTTTCGGGTACCACACTCGGAGGCGGTGGTCGAACAGGGAGTCGGCAGGTAACCAACAAAGTCATCAACCTCTACAGAAACAGCCACCGAACCCACCCAGGCAACAGGGAAATAATCAGCAACCACAACCGCAAAGACAGCGACAGAAACAGCAGCAGAAGCAGTACCAAGGCCCCCCGAAGTATCAGGACAGTTAGCGCCCGGGTAACAATCCACGATGGGACCGGCGGCAGGAAGCCACCGTGGCTCAATTCGTAGGCCAAGGTGCCAGCAATAATAATCCACGAAGAGACCAGCAGCAAGAAGCCGCCGATGTTCAAACTGTGGACGGGGAGTGGCCTGACCTTCCAGCAGGGCTGATCGTCATGCAACCTGAAGCAGGGGTTCTTACCGAATCAAGTCTACCCCAACACACCTACTGACTAACTGCCGCCTCCAACCTCTCCTCGAGGGGTCACCCCACCTTTCTTGTTAAACCTGGATACGTTGGAGAAGTTCCAGTGACTGTCATGCGAGATAGTGGGGCATCAGGCTGTATTGTCAGGAAGGAATTGGTGGGGCAACATCAATACACCGGAGCACAAGTAAGAGTAAAATTGGCCAATAGTTACATTCAAACGGTTCCAGTGGCCAAGATTGAGGTGGACACCCCCTTCTTCTCAGGTTGGGTCACTGCAGCAGTCATGAGGGAACCTATATACGATCTCATCATTGGGAATATCATGGGAGCAAGAAACAGTTGTGCAGTGGATGCTGCAATCCAAACTGATGCTGCTGCTTTGACCCAAGTTAATGCTGCAGCAGTCACTCGGGGTATGGCTCAAACAAAACTTCGAGTCACCCCATTGGCTATTGCCACATCGTCTGATCTCATCAATAGTCAGGATATCGTCCAAGAGCAAGAGCATGACAGCACACTCACTTCGGTACACAAGAATTTGATGGTTGGGACCATCAAGGAGACATTTGGGAATCGAACGAGGTTCGTAAAGAAGAGGAACCGTCGCTACCGACAGACTGACGTCTCTGGGTGAAACACGACAGTTCGTAGTTCCTTCCAAGTACCGCCTGGCTGTGTTCAAGCTAGGTCATTGCACTGCTCTTGGCAGTCATATGGGTAAAAAGAAGACCTTTGATCGCATCATTGCAGCGTTCTTCTGGCCAAGGATGGGCCAGGAGATCACCAGGCTAGTCCGCTCTTGTGATGTGTACCAGAAAACCAGTGACCGAAGGCGAGTTCCGCCTGCACCACTACGGCCCCTCCCACTGATCTCTGAACCCTTTGAGAGGGTGGCGGTGGACATTGTAGGACCGATAAACCCAAGGGCGAGCGATGGGGCAAAGTATATTCTCACCTTGGTGGACTTTAGCACGACGTGGCCCGAGGCTGTGCCCTTGAGGAACATTGAGGCCACGACTGTTGCAGAAGCCATGTTGGAAATCTCCTGTCGGGTTGGTATTCCCAAACAAGTCCTCAGTGACAGGGGGGCCCAGTTTACTTCTGCCATGATGGAGGAGTTGATGCGGTTGTTATCGGTAAAGGGGCTAAAGACAACTCCCGATCACCCGATGTGCAACGGACTCTGTGAGAGGTTTAATGGGACGCTGAAGAAAATGCTCAGGAGGATGGCAGCCGAACAACCTAAGGAGTGGCTGCGCTACATTGCCCCACTTCTGTTCACGTACCGGGAGGCGCCACAGAGCTCACTCAAGGTGTCTCCCTTCCAGCTTATGTACGGCAGGTCCGTCCGGGGACCACTACAGGTTCTTTGGGAACTGTGGGATGATGAGGAACCAGATTCGGAAGTCAAGACCACTTATACATATGTCATTGACTTAGCTGATCGTCTCCAAGAAACCTGTCAACTGGCAAAGCAAGAGCTGATAAAGGCTCAAGAGGTCCAGAAGACTTACTATGACAAGAAGGCCAAGCTTCGTTGTTTCCAGCCAGGTGACCAGTGCCTGGTTCTGTTGCCTACGATGCGCAATAAGTTACTGGCTCAGTGGAAAGGTCCATTCGACATTGCAGAGCGTGTCTCTGATCTGACTTACATCGTCCAGGTGAGATCTCGACGAAAGAAGTTCCACATCAACATGCTGAAGAAGTACTTCCACTGAGGAAGACATGGATGAGCCTTCCCAGTATGATTCAGGGGTAACTTGTGCTGCCACAGTGATCTCTGCCAGTGATGAGGAGGATGGGCCTGTCACTGCACGCTCCCGCCAGAGTGAGACTTTCACGTACGTTGAGGTGAACGGAAGTCTATCAGCAGAGGAACGAGATGCCATCGGCTCTCTGTTGCATCGCTACATGGACATCTTCTCTGATAAGCCAGGAGTTGCCCGGGTCCACTGCCATACTATTGAACTGACTAGCCCTACACCTGTTCGGGTAAAGCCCTATCCTATACCTATGCGACTACTGGACACTGTCAAACAAGAAATTGAGGAAATGGAATCAGTGGGAATCATCGAGACATCATCATCTCCATACTGTAGTCCTATGGTAGTCGTCCGAAAAAAGGATGGGATGTCAGGATCTGTGGGGATTATAGGAGAGTAAATGCCATTACCCAGGTGGATGCAGAACCTATGTGTGATCAGAAAACTATTTTTTCAAGAATTGCTGGTTCCAGGTTATTTACCAAACTTGATCTGACGAAGGGGTTCTTCCAAATCCCACTGGACCCGAAGAGTCGGCAGATCACAGCCTTTGGTACGCCAGGGGGTCTCTATCAGTACAGAGTCCTTCCCTTTGGTCTCACAAACTCCCCTGCCATCTTCAACCGTGTCATGAGGCAAGTCCTAAACGGCATCAAGGGAGTTGATGCATTTGTGGACGATGTGTTAATCCATTCAGCAACATTTGAGGAACACCTGGAACTCTTAGAGGTGTTCCGGAGGTTCCAACAAAGAAACATGACCGTGAAACCAAGCAAGTGCGAGATCGGTCAGGCTGCAGTACAGTTCCTCGGGCACACTGTCGGCGGAGGACGCTGCACCTGTCAGAATGAGAAGATAAAAAAGGTCCAAGATGCACCACGGCCCACTACAAAAAAACAAGTGAGGTCATTTCTGGGCCTCGTAGGGTACTACCAGAACTTCATCCCAAACTTTGCCGTGGTGGCTCTCCCTTTATCCGACCTACTCAAGAAACATGCATCTAACAAGGTGCAATGGGGACCTGAACAAGAGGATTCTTTCAGTGCCCTCAAGAACCTGCTATGCGAGCAACCCATCCTTCAACTGGTGAGGAAGGAAGAACCTTTCATCCTCCGGACCGATGCTTCACAGGATGGGATTGGCGCAGTGCTGCTACAAGAGGCAGACGGCGAGGCATTTCCAGTTGCGCATGACAGTCGGAAGTTGAAGCCTGCAGAGAGGAATTACAGCACGGTTGAAAAGGAACTTTTGGCAGTGGTGGAAGGCATCAAGAAGTACTACTACTATCTCTACGGAGGTGAGTTTGTGTTGGAGACAGACCACATGCCGCTCACCAGTCTCCAACCATCTAAGAATGCAAATGCTCGTCTGATGCGGTGGGCACTGTATCTCCAGCAGTTCAACTTCGTCCTCCTGTACACCTGTGCCACCTAAACAATACCTACATACCCTACACCACACAACACGTTGCTGTAACGTAGTTTGAGCTTTTCCCCATCTAATTATTATATGTCTTATTTGTGTCACTTATGTTACTTGTATATTATTTGTAATTCGAAACCCATTCCCCAAATATGTAAATGTATATTTTCAGCCTTCTGGCTGCCAAGCTCTTTCAATAAACCGTTAATTATTATTATTATTATTATTATTATTAAATATAGCGTGCTTTCGCTTAGCATGAACTATTGCTCGGGAATTGTCACCCTCGCCCCAAGGTTTTCCTCCAGCTAGAAAAACTAAAGTAAATGTTGAGGTTTTCCCTCAGTGGCGATTGGCGACTACATTCCGTTGCAGTGTTAGTGTTGCATACACACCACAGTGTGAATGTCGAATTGTGTGTCTGGGTTAGGCATTCTCTTGATTGTATACAGGTGCTAAAAATTTATTCTCCAAAGAAAATTTTTTTCTTAGTAGGGGCGATTGTCATGGGTTGTGCTGGGCCTCCCGCACAACCCATCCCAAATGTTTGTTTAGGTAGAGATAAGGTACCTGGCCAGCCGATAGGGGTCATCTCACGCCTCAAAACCACATTTTAGCCAGTGGGCTTTAGACCTTGGGTTAGAGAAGACCTCCTGCTCTGCGGATTTAGAACATAGGCCATGCAGTCCTACCAGTGCTACGAGTCTGTGTGTGCAAATCCCCGAGATTGTTGTTAAGTCCAGCGACAAGTTAACACATCCTGTAAAGGAAGTGATCACTGGTGAGGGCCTATTTGCTACAAGAGCACTCCAGGCCGGCCTAATAGATCTAAACGATTAATTCTCCAGGTTGACAAACTCTCCCTTATAACTTACGGTGCTGTGGCGTGACTGTGAGTGACTGACCTTTCCATGCAAATTATAAGTCCAGTGTATGGAATTGTGCCAAATAAACGTAAGTGCAATGATCTGCCCGTATCTGTGATCCCTCTATTATTATTATTTCCAAAGGTAATGACTATTTGGTTATGACAAAGTATAACCAATAACTTAGATGGATGTTGGAAATGAATGGAATTCATTAAATCATCATTTATCAAGTACACGACGCATTGAATGCCGGAAGCAGAGTGAAATTCTACGTAGTGATACACCATAATCTCCTGGGTGAGTAACCAGTGTGAAGGTATCTGAGTTCTACGGTAAGAAAACCACTTTCCTGCATTTAAAACGTAACATATATATATATATATATATATATATATATATATATATATATATATATATATATATATATATATATATATATATATATATATATATATATTTATTTATTTTTATATATATATATATATATATATATATATATATATATATATATATATATATATATATATATATATATATATGCAGGAGTTAAAAATACAGTACCTACTAATATCCTAAGGACCCATTGGTTTCTACAGGTCCTAC
>NW_024713129.1:37733022-37825522 GCF_018991925.1 Homarus americanus | reverse complement strand
CGGGAGTGAACACATTAGTTGACTAAGAGATGTTAATAATTTTTACAATGGTTGGGATTGGGCTGTTCTTATAACGATCAGTCCGTGCTCCTGTGGCCTGAATATGGATATCGGGTGAAAGCAGGAGCCTGTGTCGATGATGGTGCAGAGGCTTCTCCCCAAATATAGTGTAGCCAGAAATGCACTCGCCCATTTTCATATCCCTAACTGTAAATTTAGGTTAACATTCATAGTTGGGTGAAGTGCTTGTGCCCTGGGGGAGAATCAGTGAACCTTAGGACAGGAGATAGGGATGTATAGCACTCTTATTCATTGACGTCACACAGATGTGGGCAGAGTTTCTGGGCGACCATGTGCAGGACAAACAAAGCGCTGTTTATCTGTTACTCTCGATAGTAAATTCAAATAATTACTGCTACAATTTTTATCTTATTCATTAAAAGACGTAGAACAAAATAAACTAAAGTATAACAGCTTTCTGCATATGAACTACGTGTTTCTATTGAGTTGTTTGTCCTCTGTTCTGTCGTTGCTACATTGCTGCATCGCTGATGCCACGTCATCTCGAATCTATTTTTAATAACATCTGCGAATTTCGAAGTGCTATTCAGTCTTATTTATTAGAGTGATGCAGAAAAACGGTAAAATTTATCAACATTATTCTCCTATGTTCATTATTCACTTTGCTCTAGAGGTAAATGACGTGATTGCGATATATAATGTTAATCATAAGGTCAAGCAGCAATTTCGTAAGAAAGAAAAAATCATGAGTAATATTTAGTTTATTTATATCAGAGCATCTTGAGACACACTAGCGTTGAGTCACATAGATTGAGGCATTAGCACGACACACACACGCCAGAACTAAGAGAAGACTGAGCATTACACTAAATTTTACAAGGCAAAGTCCATATTGGTACGACCAAGTTATCGCGTTTATTGGTAAATACACTTAAAAGTATTTTAATAAAAAACACAGAACGAGCGTAGATCTTCATCTACAAGACTTTATCAAAACTGAAGGAGAAATAATGCACCAGTAAATATTTTAAACAGGTTTCACAAGAGGCAGTAGAATATTTACATATTGACTGTTAGCCTCCCACCCAAGGTTTTTAAGCTTAAAAATGTTTGGAAGCACAGATATTTAGAATGGAATTATCCTCGTTTACTTTTTGAGGCATATTTATATTTAATGATAAACGATTGAGTGATAGGAACAGATGAAAGCGTAACAACAAAGCAATCTTTTACTGAACTTCAATGCAAGGATTAGCTTCTAATTTACAAAGTAGTTCAGTGCACCAAGGACATAGTCAAACCAAAAAGTTACATGAGGATATCAATTGTTTAAAAAGGTCAATAAAACATAGGCGACACAACAGAGTAGTCCTAGTGACTTTATCTATATGCTATTATGGTATAGGTGTTAAGTCGACCGTCCTGAAAGATATTCAAAGTTCTCTAATCAGTATATTAGCTGGACACATATACAGTATACCATTAACTACTTCTTAGAAGCAGTTAGTTATTCTCCTCCAGTTGATCATTGTTGAGGAACTAAAGAAATTATAAAGGGGAAAGAAAGTAGTATATTTTTTGTGGAGGAGGACAGCAGTCTCCAGTCACGACAATCGCCAGGAATGTATGTTTATGCAGATGAGGTGGGCCGAATACTGGCGAACAAATAATTTGTTTCTCCCTCAATGCCTCATCTGTTAAGACCTTACTCTGTGGTGTTACATCGTCTCTTCCTTGATGACTCAAGATTCTTCTTGTATTTCATGTATGACTAACGAAGCAAATTTAATTGAACTGAGCTTTACATTGATATATTAAATTCGACTGAGGTGTATTTTGTAAGTGATTGGAACTCTAGAGTCCTAAGAATAACTTTTTGGTTTCCTCGAAACCTTTGTGGTAACTGTTGATGTTCTTGCCAAGTTGTGGATCAACATTACAGTGAGAATTGTCCGATGTTTCCCTGTGTCTTACTTAAACATATACAAACGTACACAAGTATGGAAAAATATACGCACACACAGGCAGAAACACATATATATCCACTGCACCCACCCATGTAAACACACATACATACACACCACGTTGAGAACACTGCTTCTTGTCCGATCAGCGAAATTAAGTAACATTGGGTCTGGTTAATAAAGTAGTTGGATGGGAGACCACAAGACCCTAAGAACACCAGAAGCTGCTGGCATAAGGACTCTACTGGAAACATTGGTCAAATTGACTAAATATTAATTAAAACACACACACACACACACACACACACACACACACACACACACACACAAACACACACACATACACACACACACACACTCAGAAAATCGTCGGGAATCTGCTTACAGGATTATGCGAACGGTCACGGAAGGTGATCATGAACAAATATCATGAATTAACAATTTTTAAAATGACCGAAAGAGGAACATATTAACTCATGGTCTGTAAACTTACCAGTGAGGTGAGATAGAAAATACAGGGAGAGTCCTTTACTGATGTGCTCAGGCCTTGACCACATCTTAACACACAAGTTTACCTGAAAATATTAGCTAGTAATGATACAGTAATATATAAAAGTATTATGCAGCACAAGATTTGTATTATACCCCAGCCAACGGTACAATTAAAATCATGAGAAGCTACACTGTAGAGATTACCTACTTGACTACCAGAGTCTTGAGGTACAATGAAACTAATGCAAGAGAACATTTTACCACACCCATTAGTTACAACGTAAGACTGCCATATGCTACAACCACGAGATACGAGACTGCGACCTATCTAAACCATCATCAACAATGCAGATCTTGTAAGATGATAATACTCATCCACCATCACACAGTGAAGATCTTGCTATACAAAAAATACAACACACGCAACAATAAATTTCTTAAGGAATTATAATTTACTAAAATTACGAACACTATAACACAGACGCGGATACAATGAAGCATGTTAGATTACAACGTTCGTCCAACAGCTATAATGAAAATCTTTTGTGCCAAAAATTGTCCACAGTTTTCAACTAAAATTGAAATCTTTAAAGTCAATAATCCATCACAATCAATATAACAGGAATTTTTCATCACTACAACGATCTTGATCATCAGCTACAGTGAAAATCTTGTAAAGTCAACAATAAAGCGCAATCATGATCCTTCCTGAGGATATATGCCACGAAAGCAGTAGTTGCCAGACTCCAAACACTACAAGAACGACTGACCCCACGATTTTGTGCACCAATAATCATACGAAAACTCTTTCTCAAGAACCTGTTTGGTATTAAACGTGCTATCTAGCCACTTCCCACAAACAAGGGCCTGTAGATCGTGTAGCGGTGTGCGCTGACCTCCTGCTTGCTCTGTGCTGCGCTTAACTAATACTGTTCACGAAGCGCTGAGTGTTCGGCAGGTTATGAAGAGAGAGAGAGAGAGAGAGAGAGAGAGAGAGAGAGAGAGAGAGAGTACGTGTGGGTGTTTTGTGTTTTGTTTATTCCGATCAAGCCCTTCACTACTGGACATCACTTTTAATATGTGATATGGCTAACATCAGAAAATTTTATTCAGCACAGAATGACCCCCAGTACCTAAGGCGTTAATAAGAAATTGAAGGTATGATTGATGGTTAGGATGATTAGAGTCGTGTAGTAACACTTTAACACTTGGTGAGTACATTTCCTTGTGATATACTTTAGGTGTCATTAATAAGTTATAGTTTGATAATAGTATCTTTTCATGTTTTGGTTTTTTCGATTATATTAGCTCGTGTGTGCAAGCTCACACATTTTATTCACACACACACACACACACACATATATATATATATATATATATATATATATATATATATATATATATATATATATATATATATATATATATATATATATATATATATATATATATATATATATATATATATATATATATATATATATATATATATTTCATTTTTAGTGACAAAGTTCTTCAATTTTGGACAAAAGCAAACATTCCCACACACCACAAACCAGAGTGTGTGAATCAAGTGCACAAAATGTTTGACAAGTGGAGTAGTTTGAAAAAGAACTCTTCAAGAAAGACAGAAACTCAAAAGCAGAAAGAGAAAGAGTTCACTGATACATTTGAAGATCTCTTTGACATTGCACATGTGAATGCTTTGAATATGATGACGGTTCAGGAGGATAAGGATTTCTTAATAGCGCAACGAGAAAAAGGGCGTCGTGGGGCAATGTCATCTCTTGACAAAGTATTCCTGAAAAGACAGAAACGACGAGAAAAAACTCTCAAGAAAGCAATGAAAAGGAAGTTGGCTGCAGACAGTGCAGAGGAAGAAGCCAAAAAATGCCAGGCCATCGTTGTCTTGGAGAGCAGTAGTACGTCATCTTCTGAGGAATCCAACCCAGTTCCTGGCCCATCAGCACTTCAAACTCCACCTACTGTCAAGAAGCGTGGGCGAAAAGAAGTTCTAACTCAAGAACTTTCTGCAGCATTAGATCGGACCAAGTCCTCAGATAGAATGGCCATGCACATTGTCACCCAATCTGCTCGGAGTCTGAGCCATGATGTCAGTGAATTGATTCTGAATCGATCAAGCATCAGGAGGAATCGTCAGCATCATCGCATTAGCAGGGCAGCTGAAATCCTTTCAAACTTCAAACCAAAATCAGTTTTAATGGTTCACTGGGATGGTAAATTGATGCCTGATTTGACAGGGCATGGGGGCCATGTTGACAGACTCCCAGTTCTTGTCTCAGGCAATGGCACCTCCCAACTTCTTGCTTTTCCAAAACTTCCCTCTGGTACCGGTGATGAACAAGCAAAAGCTGTTGTGAAGGCTTTGCAGCAATGGCACATTGCAGACATCGTGCATGGCATGTGTTTTGATACAACAAGCTCAAATGCTGGTCACCACAAGGGTGCGTGTGTCAAAATTGAGCAGTTGCTGGGTCGTGATTTGCTATATTTTGCCTGCCTCCACCATGTACTAGAACTTGTAGCTGGAGCTGCTTTTGAAGCTGTAATGGGGCACTCAGCTGCTCCTGACATACAGCTGTTCCGAAGATTCCAAGCCAAATGGGAACAAATTGACAAGCAGAAGTTTGAAGACTCCTCCACCGACGATCTGGCAGAACAATCGGTCAGAGCTATTAGGGACGATCTAACCAACTTCATTGAGAAGCCTCTATTGGAGACACAGCTTCGAGATGATTATCGAGAGCTGCTAGAGCTGGCCTCCATCTTCCTTGGCACATCGCCTTCTCGGGGTGTACGATTTTCTGCTCCTGGTGCAATGCACCAAGCACGACGGATGGCAAAGACCATTTATTCCTTCAAAGTGTGGTTATTCCGTTCTCAGTTTAAGCTTACTCCAAAGGAGAACAAAGGACTAAGAGATTTGTACATTTTCTTTGCCCGAATATATGTGAAGGCTTGGACAACTGCTCCACTTGCTGCAAAGGCACCAAAAGGAGATCTGATGCTGCTTAAAGCTCTACAAGACTACAGTACCATCAGCGATGCCATATCAAAGGCAACTTTCCACAAAATGATGAGACACCTCTGGTACTTGTCAGAAGAGTTGGTTGCATTGGCCTTCTTTGATGACGATGTTCTCCCAGCAGTGAAGGACCGCATGTTGGAAGCTATGAACATCGTTACTGGAGAAGAAAAGCATGTCAAACGGGTTACAATCAATCCAGACACACCCCAAGTGAAGAACCTATATGATTTCACGACAAAGAACACAAAGTCATTTTTCAAAAAGCTCAACTTGAATACAGATTTCCTGGCCCTCCCAGTAGAACAGTGGAAAGATGATCCTGGCTTCCAAAATGCAAAAGCCAGTGTACAAGCTTTGTCTGTGATCAATGATCATGCAGAAAGAGGAGTAGCCTTAGTCCAAGATTTCTCAGGCCGCATCACCAAGGACGAACAGCAACTGCAGTATCTACTGCAGGCAGTTGCTGACCACAGGAAATCATTCCCTAATGCCCTCAAGCAGACCTTACTGGGCGACAAAGAGTGAGACTGGTCCTCATGCGACCCCTGCCTTGAGCAGCTAATACCCACTTAGACTAAGTGGGGGGGGGGGCCCAGGCTTGGGGGCTAGGAAATGATGTGTTATGAACATTAAGCATAGGCATAATATTGTTAAATTTCATTTGACTTGAGCAACCTCTAATTATTAAGATATTTAAAAAATATTTTACAGGCAATGTTTCTACCCCAAATGAAAACTTTTGCCAGGGTCTGTGACAAAAAAATGGCAAATTTTGTTTTTTGCCCCAAAATAAGGACCACCCATATATATATATATATATATATATATATATATATATATATATATATATATATATATATATATATATATATATATATATATATATATATATATATATATATATATTAGTATATATAACACGCTCGATGAACTTGTGAAATATAACAGAGTCTAGAACTGCTTTTAGTGTCCTTGTGGCCTAGCCGGTAAGCGTTCCCTAGTCACACCCAGTAGGTCGAGGGTTCGATTCCTTGCTGGTGAGGTCGTTGATTATATGTTCAAAGTCCGCGTGTTATATGGACTAAAAATGAAGTATATATATGTACCTCGCGTTTCATACCAGCTGGATTCGGTAAAATGCTACTGACACCACATAAGAGGCACGGGCAGTTTCCCATTGAGGTTCACGGCGCCATCAGCTCGATGAACAGGCTTTGTGTGAAATATAACAGAGTCTAGAACTGCTTTTAGTGTCCTTGTGGCCTAGCCGGTAAGCGTTCCCTAGTCACACCCAGTAGGTCGAGGGTTCGATTCCTTGCTGGTGAGGTCGTTGATTTCAGAGGCAACAGGTTGCCTCTGAAGATGTCTTGAATAAAGACGAAAGCTAAGGTGCTCCGTTGTTTCCTTTTCACATCAAGATATATATATATATATATATATATATATATATATATATATATATATATATATATATATATATATATATATATATATATATATATATATATATATATATATATATATATATATATATATATATATATATATATATATATATATATATATATATATATATATATATATATATAATGTCCCCCCCCAAAAAAAAAACTCATTATACATTACTGTATCGACTCTTTGATAAACCCATATAATTTGAGTTTGATAAATCACTCTTAAACTCTCAATAGAATAACTGAATTTGAAAAGAGAGAAGTTGCCGTGACTAAAATTACTTAAATCAATTTATTGACACTGAAGTGATCCGGATCTTGAATATCATCTTAGACTCACGTATCGAAAATAACAGGGAAGGCAACCCAAATACTGAGATGCTAAACTCTACTAATAACTGGGAAAGGTTAGTAGAATACCTTATTAATTGCTAATATCTAGTCTCGGACCAGTGAACACTTTTATTGCTTCCAACTCATTGAATCCTGAGCGGGAGGAGTTAGGGTGGGGCAGGCTGACTATCTTAATGGGGGTGAAAAGTTCATTACACACTACGTGGTAGACAGAGAAGGAAAAAGAAAATATGGGCAAATATGGAAATCCACAACACCAGAAAAGTTTATGATATAAGTTAACAAAACAAAACAAAATCACTGCAAATGATATGAAAAGTAATTTGACGATACAAATTCATGATATAAAAATAACAATGAATAACTTTGAATAACTAAAATAATTAGGTATGGCGATATCCGAGGGATCGATGTTTGCACTAAAGGGTCAAGGCCAAGATATAGGTGGAGGGCAGAAGGTGATGCAGTGAGGGTGCACCACACCTGAACCTCTCCACTGCACGATACCTGAGGGGGGGGGGTGCTGGTGGTAGAGTGGTAGCGCTCTTGCCTTCGCAAGCGAGATGTCACGGGTTCGATTCCCGGGCCGGTGGAAGTTGTTTGGACATACTTCCTAGCCCCCATTAGTCCCTGTTCACCTAGCAGTAAAGTAGGTACCTGGTTTAAATCGAAAGTTGCGAATTCGTATTCAGGGACAAGTTGTTGGAGCTTCCAATAACTTGATGACATTAACCATTGACTCTTCAGGCTTCTACGCCCTTAGCTCATGAGACATAAAGGCAAGCATGAACTTAGCATGCTTCCCTGTTGGGCACTGTAAACGCTTCTTCGCTTCACCTTACACAAGGATGTAGGGGAGTGCCCAATAAATAAAAAAAAAAACCTGAGGGCTGTGAAGCTGAGGCTGATTATTGATTTTAGACAAGCATTCTCTTCCTTACACAAAAGCCAACCTCTAAATCTTGCATTTTATTTCCATCTCATTTCCTTATCTATGCAAGGCATTGTATAACTTACAGAGCATATTCTCGTAATACAATTAACTTCAACTTCATTTTGATCTTACATACACTGAACAAAAAATATATTCCTCTACTGAACATACAAAGAATTTTAAAGCCTTCTATTTAGATGAGTTTCAATTTTCTCGGTAAATACAGGTGGTGTGTGAGTTTATAACGATAGACTCTGATAGTAAGTAGTGAGGGTGTCTCATGATTGAGCCACACGTTATGCTCCCTCATGACTACCAAGTGTGGGTCATCCTGCCCGTGCTGACCTGTAGGACGCATACTGATGCCCCTATCCCCACGCTGTCATCCTGCCCAGGGACCAGACATAACTCGTGCAGGATAAATCATCCCAACAAGGAACCGTTTAGAATTTCATAAGAAAGATCTAACCGTACAAGCCTCATATTAAGAAAACAAGAGCACATTGTGACTTTCAAGGAGCGTGTTCACTCCCAGATCACTATCAAGAGTCGAGAATCCTCCCAAGAAAGTCGGACAAGTTGTAAGTTGTCGACAGTCCACTCCTCCCCAGATGCTGGAGTTTTATTATCATGTTATCTAGTCTATCACGAGGATGGTTAGGCTGTGAGAAGGCCGGGTCTCATGGCTCTGCTCGACTAGTTTGATGGGTTGATGGACTAGCTAATACTGGTGTGCTCGGAAGCTTGTCGATGTTACTCATCTCAGGGTTCTTTATTATCTATTGTGGGTATACAAAGGTACCTTGACAACTGGCTATTCAAGCTTCATATTGGTTTGGAGGAAGCGATAAATTATATTCCGTACAGCCGAAATGGCTATTGGCTGGTAGGTGCAGCGTGTGCTGGGATAAGTCCAGCTGGTGATGCTGGGCACAAGCTAGATTCCTGGAGCCTCCTTAAGTCGTTGCACGCACATTAACGCGCTTGGTTATTGATATAACCAAACAATGAAACGTTGTCCACGCATGCGTATTAAAACTACCAATCAGAAAGCTATTGTCAACGCATGCGCACGACAACCACTAATAAGGGAGCAGCGTCCTATTCAGTTTAATTTGAAAGCTAAGCAATACTTTCCTCGTGTATGAGAAGCCAGGTAGACTGAGGATAAGTGTACTACCATATACTTCGATATCTTGATGCGTGTTATAATGTGAACTTCGTAGCTTAGAATGAGTTCTTTAAAATGCGTTGCTTACTTTATTAATGTGACTCATTGTGTGTCGAGCCTCGGTGTTTTAGGTTCTCCATGCCGGTCTACATAATTGTTTTGCCTCCATCGAGACATGACATAGGCTACTTCTCTAAGTTTTTAGGGTAGATGCCCTGTGCTGTGGCAGTCTAGCCAATAAGTACAGGATTGTATGAAAATGATGAGCCAGAGTAAGTTTCTCTCTTGACTGTTTTAGACACACAGTTATTCGAGTGATTAAATTAAGTTGTATTTGAGGTAGTCTTTCATAGCCTAAATTATTCAGTATCCTTAATTTCATGATGTAAACAAACAATACCAAGTTTTATATATATACTGTACATCTAAATCAACAATAGTTTCGTTTTACATTAATGTTGTGTTCTAAAACTGAGATAATTTACCTGTGTTGATTATCATGTTACTTGAGCAAGATGGTAATCGTGAGAGTTATATTCATTCTTGTACGAACAGATGACCAACAAATATAACGAAGGTTTCTTTGTTTATCTTCATTTGCTCATATCCCCATTTATTTATTTATTTATTTATTTATTTATTTATTTTTATTTATTTATTTATTTATAAATTTATTTATTTTTATTCATTTATTTATTTATCCAAGTAGCTAAAAGTATACAGTATGTTTGTGCATTCATTTACTGTTTTTATATTATCGGTTATCCGTTTATAAATTAATGTATTCACTTCCATGATGATGAAATAACTTTACATAGCTTCCTTCTTAATACCCGGCAGGGCGAAACTTTCTAGTGTCTCCTGTTTATGAATATAAAATACCATTATTTACATCAGTAATACACCCAAGATGTACAAGATGGCTGAGACTTATACAGAAAGTAAAGAATGAGGAGCTATGGTCCGGACCCCGACCGTACACTCGTTATGGTAACCAGGAGCAGCTAATAGGTCTAATTATTTCATTGGTAATACTTTACCTAACCTAACCGAACCTTCCTATCCTATCCTAAATAAAATGTACTCCATTAACTTTAGGTTAGGTTAGGTTAGGTTAGGTTAGGTTAGGTTAGGTTAGGTTAGGTTAGATTAGGTTAGGTTAGGTTAGGTTAGCTCGTGTAGATTGATACACAGTTAAGTGGTCCTGTTATTTTTCTTAACTTTGGTTAGCCTGTTTGTAAGTTATTTCATAAAATTACCAATATGCATGCGAGGAATTTTGAAAAATAACCGATCTCCCAAAAAAAGTTGACATTCCAGTGCTTTAAAGGCCTTAAGTATATAAGACGGAAGTGATCGGAGCATATATATATATATATATATATATATATATATATATATATATATATATATATATATATATATATATATATATATATATATATATATATATATATATATATATATATATATATATATATTGCTCCGATCATTTCCGTCTTATATACTTAAGGCCTTCAAAGCACTGGAATGTCACTTGATACTTACAAGTTTCATCGACACAAACAACCAAAATTCCAGCACTGGGACAGTGACCTAACACAAATGCATAAAGCTCCCATGGAAACTCGGCACTAAATGACCATATATACATTTTAAGACATAGGTCACTCAAAGTAATTAGAGAAAGATGGTCCAGTGTTAATGAAACAAAGCTAAACTAAAAATAAATATGATTTTTCCTTATCTTTCATATTTACTTGTCATATAGACAAGAACACCAAACTGAAATAACACTATGTGATACAAACACTCCTACCCAAAAATAGTTAGGGCAAATACATGTATGAACCGGGTAAATACCATTACATGAATGAATACAAAAATGAAATAACACTGAGTAACACAAACACTCCTACCATAGAACACTTACGGCAAAATCCTATATTAACCTGGCAAATACCAGTCTTACCACAAACACAGCAGCAACCAGAACCTAAAAAAAACGGTGCACCTCAGATAGAAGCAAGAAGGCATTGGAAGGTGAAAAGCCCGGAGTGTCTACTCCAAGTCCCCTGCATAAACATTAAAACAAAATAACATCGATATGCCCAGCAGTCTCAACATGTACAGTAGTTTTCTAGGCCGGTTAACTGCTGATTCTATCTAGGTTAATGAGGCCGGAACATCTATATTATATCGGGTTTTAGTAGCGAAACCCAATAGTCTGTTATCCATTTATTCAGGAACTTATCTAGAATACAGTTCCAAATGTAGATCACCGTAACTTATCACTGTAACTATGAGTGGTAAGAGGAGGACGGAGGGTATGTTAAATAGTACTGTTAAATACGTCCGATCTGTGTGAGGGGTTGAGTAACAATGCCGGAGGGCGCCGGCCTCTTAATGCTGACCTAAACAGTCACTGGGCCGCACCTCAAGGAACCTGCCCTTCACATGATATGCTCATGTCACCTCATAGCCAGTGGAAAGTTACAGGGGGTGATATGATTATATAAGAACATAAGAACATAAGAAAATAAGGAGTCTGCAATAGGCCGGTTGGCCTGTGCATGGCAGCTCCTGTCGAGAGTTACTACCACTCTCTATCATCCATGAATCTATCTAGCCTCCTTTTGAAACTTTCCAGAGTTCCCGCACTTACTACAAAGTTGCTAAGCTTGTTCCACTCGTCCACCACCCTATTTGTGAACCAGTTTCTTCCTATCTCCCTCCCAAACCTAAACTTATCCAACTTGAATCCGTTGCTCCGAGTCCTATCCTGCTCGGATATTACAAGAACTTTATCTATATCCCCTTTATTGATTCCTTTCACCCACTTAAATACTTCTATCATATCTCCCCGCACTCTTCGTCTTTCTAGGGAATGCAAGTTAAGTTTCTTTAACCTATCCTGATATGGAAGGTTTCTAAGTCCCGGAATCATTTTTGTCATTCTTCGCTGCACCGACTCTAATGAATTTATATCCATTCTATAATAGGGGCACCAGAACTGAACCTCATAATCGAGGTGCGGCCTGACTAGCGCAAGATATAGTTGCAATAAGACCTCTGCACTCTTGTTACTTACACTTCTAGATATAAAACCCAATACTCTGTTTGCCTTATTTCGAACATTAACGCACTGTTTTCTAGGCCGTAGGTCCGGGCTTACAAGTACCCCTAGGTCTCTTTCACAAGTCGACTTCTCTAGGTTGATGTTGTTACTGCCCTGACATTTATAAAAAGACTAAAGGGGCTGATACATCGCTCGGTCACCACCTTCCGACCTTCCACAAGAAATAAGCTAATCTCGCAGAATATTTCCTATACATAAACCTAACCTTGTTACAAACATATGTGTAGACACTAAGCTGGGGACTCTGAAACCTTAGGTTTTTCATCAACTACTGGGGTCCTGGACTGAAGTGTCTTACTGGCTAGTGTCTAATGTACAATGATCAACTTGGAAGATACTGACTTATAATAGCAGAACAGAAATATCACTGCCAGAATTAACACTACAGTGGGAATGGATAAACTAGGTATTGCAAGTGCCCATGAAAAATTAAATGGCAGTTGATCATTCAAATCAGCAAATTGTGACTCTTTCAAGTAAGAAATAACTGTCAACTTCTCTGAGACATTATTAAGTTCACTAATAGTGAAGTTCAGTACCTGAAACAAGGGAATCAAATCCGAAGTTAGATTTAAATTCAACGCAAAATGCTGATGAGTAGGAAAGGTTTTCAACGAACTACAAGTTATTTCACAGTAATCAGGAGCCTTATAATAACCTTTCACAACTAACTGCTTACTACCATCGTGGAATTTTAAAATGACAGCAGTTTCATTAGGAAAGAAAAAATACTACACATTATGTTGATGCGCGTGAAACACAGTTTTTTCATTAATTGGCCTATAGCAACATTGTGTGAGCGCTGTGCATACGTTAGTTTGTATGACTGCCAATTCACATGTCCCTTCTGCAGCAGGAATAAATGTAAAGACATAGGCTGGACATATGTGTAAATGTAAATATGACGACTTACACCGCGATAATACCCTAGGATCATCTAATGCTAGCAAGGAATATTCTTCATCTATAAGCAAAAGTTCTTTCGTCCTATCCAGAGTATACAGTGTGTCATTTACATACCAAGGGAAGGGTTCCAAATGCCATGCATTAAACTTACGCTGCCCTAGCATAGGTATGTGGATAAGGATTGCATTGTGCGTGAGAGTTGACACCAACCGAGGGTAATAGTATTCCACCTCATGATCTGCAAAAATTGGAGTTAAATGATACGTCAACAAGCTTTGAATCCACACGACCTACCCCTACATCCACGATGCTTGCGATTAGTTCATTTTTATTAGTAATTATATCCTGAATAGAATCTTCCACAGCATGCAAATACTCAGAGAAATAAAGGAGCCACTCCAACGTAGGGACTGAATTCATTAACTTATACACAACCCTAGATATATGGTGAGACTCCGAAATGATCGCATTAACTTTCGATTCTAAAGCACTAATTGCTTGAAACGTTTTAGATATAACACGATTTTGTTTAGATACAGCCTGATCGACAATGTTCATGCGGTCTCCTAATTTAGCTACATCATCGGCAGTCGCTGTGCCAAACAGAGTGCTTTGTATAAGACCCACAAAGTTAAACAATCCTCGCTTTCCTAGTGTTTGAGAACGCACTTCCTTTGCAAGATCATCCTGAGATGCTGGTATCGTTTTTCCGACAGCGACGAGAAGCTTGTGAAGGGTTCTGAGACGAAGTAGCTGAAGCTCAACAGTTTGTGAAACCATTGTCGAAATGTTTGGAGTTGAACGGAGATCATCTAATGACTATCGATGCTGTCTGTAGTTTAGCGTCGACGGTTTCCATCTGACGGGGAAGCTTGAGCAGTCCAAGCAACTCATACTTTATGTTCTTCACGTCCTTCTCAATGAGAATGAGTCCAAGGGGTGCAACAAGCGCACCAGGCTTTAGGACATCTGTGGACATGTCGGTCAACACAACGGTGCCACAAGGCAGTAGGAGCAGAACACTGATGATCCAAGCCATTCTGTATTTTTTTTTTTTTTTTTAATATTTGCTTGCAGACCGAAGTTTCATACACTACTCATTAGGCATACTCTGCTTCTGTACTGTTTGCAAAGAGGTGTCTTTTACAGCATTACCATCTCTGGGTAGCAAACCTTCATGGGCCTTTTTAAGACGATCCGCATGCACGACATCTGCGATCTGTGCATTAGGCTTCCAAATTTTGAATTTGTTGCCCGTTTCTTTGGCGGCAATGCGGAATGGACCTGAAAACTTAGCCGAAAGCTTGGAGTTCCTTTCAGGTTCTCTCACCATAACAGCATTGCCTATCTCTAACACGACAGGTTTAGCTTTTTTATGTTGCTTAACAACCATTTCAGCGCGTGACGCCGCAAAATGTGTTCCTACTTGGCCATGAATATCCGTAAAAACACGGATTTGTTTTGCCGCGAAATCATCCATATTATAAACAGGGCATGGCTTGTCTGCAAGTACATCATAAAGCAGACGTTTGTCCGTACCATAGACAATGTAGTAGGGTGATTTGCCTGTAGAGCTATTAATCGACCCATTAATAGACGCTCCAACTTGTGGTAACCAATCCTCCCATGTGTATTGCAAATCACACACAATTGGGCGAAGTATCTCAAGGATCTTGCGATTGCTCTCTCAACAAGGCCATTAGCCTGTGGATGATAGGCTGTCACAAAACTTTGTTGTATTCCATATTGGGCACATATTTGTGCTACTAGCTGATTCTTGAATTCTAATCCATTGTCGGAGAGAAGAACCTTGGGCGTAGTATATGGACATATTAGATTCATTACTAAGGCATAGGCCACAGATTCGGCTGTTTTATCCTTCAGTGGGACTAAAACCACAAATCTAGAAAAATGATCCACACAAACTAGGACGTACGAGGATCCCTGATGACTCCTCGGACGGTCTGGTGTAGGATATTGTAGAATTGGAGCCGGTGACCTTGTAGTACCCTTATGTTGAGCACATGACAAACACTTAGCAATATGTAATTCTATATCTTTCTTCATAGTTTTCCAGAAATATTTCTTTCTGATTTCCGCCAAGCACTTCTCACGTCCTTGGTGACCTGCCTGAGGAACATCGTGGAACAACGTTATTATCGTTTTACACAACGTGTCAGGTATGACTATTTGAGTAACAATACCCTTAGACGTCTTTTTCGATAGATGAGGTATGTTATATCGTAATTCAAACTGACTGAGCGGAAGAATTAATTTAGGAAGCTTAACATCCTTTCCCGATTCTAAAGCAAAAATGACTGCTGACCATAACGGGTAGCGTCGTTGCTCATCCTCTAGTTGTGAAAGAGTGAACGTTGCTACAGGCATCACTGGTGGAATATTTCTAGACAAAGCGTCGGCGACTACATTCGCCCTTCCCGGTAAATATCTAAACTCGGGGTCAAATTCCTGAATTGTCAGATATCAGCGCGCTAATCTGCCTGATAGATTCCTGCCATGGAACAGTTCTGTTACTGCTGCATGATCCATAAACACAGTTATCTTATAACCAAATATAATGTCTTAAAACTTTTTCAGTGCCCACACAACAGCCAACGTCTCTAAATGCGTTACTGAATAACGTGTCTCGGCATCATTAAGTTTACGACTTGCAATCGCAATCACTCTAAATTTTCCTCTCGAATCCACTTGCATGAGTACAGCTCCGATTCCTAGTCCAGAAGCGTCGGTACACAGAGTGAAAGCTTGATTGTAATCAGGGAATACCAGAACAGGGGCATTGGTAAGTGCCGTCTTCAATGCCACAAAACTATTTTCGTGTTCAGCATCCCACGCAAACATTGCATTTTTCTTTAGTACCCTTGTTAAGGGTGACGCCAATTATGCATAGTTCTTAATAAAAGAACGATAATATCCAGATAAACCAAGAAAACTACGCACTCGATCAACCGATGTAGGACGTGGAAACTGAGATACACCTTTTACTTTATCATCAACTGTATGACCAAGGAAATGGATTCTGGATTTTAATAACTCACATTCTTATTGACTACTATGAGATCTCCAAATAAGTGCAGACTGTGGTACCTATCAATCCGGCAAACAGGGTGTTGATCATCCTTTGAAACGTCAGTGGGGCAATTCTGAGACCAAAAGGCATTCGCAGAAATTCAAAATGGCCCAAAGGAGTACTAGAAGCTTTATTAACGAGGCTGCCACAGAAGTGCTGTTGGGCCTTGGTACTGATGTACCTAACCTTCTCCGTTCTTTGACGTGCTCCGGTCTTCCCGGATTTCTTATAAGGATAACGACGTGCATTACGCTGATGTGTTACCTGGGGTACTCCTGCGTCCACGCTCCTAGCCCTTAGCATCATATCACACTCAGCCGTGTTGTGAGAGGTTGATTGATGGAACCCACACCACATACCTGCTGCCGGTCCAGGCACAGACGTAGTCTTTGCCGCCGCTGAGTATGTCTTAGGTGCTCCATGTGTTTGCTGAGAGCCGGTGGGGGGGATGTTTTTTCTCCTTAACTCTAACACCACCACCCTGGAACTGGTAACAATCATTGACTGTATGACCCCTCTTTTTACAAAGGGTACACACTAAAGTCCGTCGATGTTTGGTACCTGGGTAGTAATGAACTTGATGCTCCACTTTTGGCTGCATTGGTGCTACCGGTGCAGGTGTCGTAGATTGGTAAGTATGTGTAGTTAGAGGTCGAGCCGACTTGTGTGCAAGTTTATTTGCATAATCTATAATCAAGTCGGACGGTACGTACTGCACTTCCTGTGTGCAGCAATATAATGGATCATGGGCAGCCACCAGAAAACTAATGAGCTCTATCAAATTTTCCACATTGTCCTGTGACATCTTGCCATCGTCATCATACCATGGTGATCCTCGGAAAGTAGCTTTCATATCTTGCTTGACCTCACCAGCAATGAAGACAGCCCGCATCGGTGTTTCAGAGCGCACCACAAGTGTTAAACTATCAAGCCACCGAAAAATCCAATGTAAATGGCCTAAGTTGGACCCGGACTCAAAAATGCCAATGAGAGCCCTTTTGAAATAATCATATCTAGGGTCCGCCAGTCCACTCGCATTTAGATGCAGACTCACAAAGCTCTCCTGCTGGATATGAGAGCGAACGAGCGATTTCTTGTCATGATCTTCAGTAATGTGGACATTGCGCATAGTATTCTCACATGCCCTCAAGAATTGCGTTATCCTATAATTGTCTTGTCCCGTAAAATCACGAACCTGATCTCCACGCGGTATCACGTGAACAACATTAGCTGGGTTAGTAGACATATTATTGTTAGAAGTAGCCATCCTAGCAAACTTACTCCTAACTGAAGGATCTTTTAATTGGGGAGGTAATTCAAATTTTATCTGACACACTGTATTCCTGAGAAGGAGGAAGAACCTGCCCGTAATCAGGCGACGGACTATACTTGTTACCTGATCGTAGGGTTCGACGGTTTAACTCGTCAAATGATTGGTCTATTATATCCTCAATACCCCTGACAGAAATGTCGAACTGCTCTTGCGCCTGAGTTTCGGGCTCATCCACTGAACTGATCTCGGCAGTAGGGACTTTAACTTTATCCTCTACACACGAATCGCTTATATAACGCTCCGCCAATTCCTTAATGTCCCAAGACGATGACTTATAAAAACCGTCCATTAAGTGTGACGCAAATGAAATTTCTCTTGCCTCTCATTTACAGTAAACTGATATTAATTACAGTTAAAATAATTAAAGTATCATTAACAGAACTGATGAGAACTAAATACTGAAAATTATAATACGTCAGTATAAAGAGAAGAAGCAAGACACTTACAATGCTGATATAACCTACGCGATGTCCTATCAGTGTGAAGTTATGTCGTCGATTATGTAAATGTGTGTAATATTTAATGAATGACAAAATGTCTACTAACGGAGTTGGTGGGCGTCTTCAATAGAAAATGAGATCTGTCTGCTGTCTGACGCTCCTTCCACTGCACAGCTGTTCCAAGGTCAGGGTAGGTGTGTGTGTAATTCTGTCTCCGCCTGGTTGCGTAGCAACCAAGATGCCACAAGATGACGACGGGCGAGTCCACTTCACGACGGGGAATCCATTATCCACCAAAATTGTTGACTGCTGGTTTCGAAATCTGTGGATGCCTGCTCATTGACGAGATGCCGCTCCTTCTATGTGCCAAATCTTCTGAAGCCCTGTATATAAAGGACTCGCTGGGGGCACCGGGAGATTGTACAATCTTCAGTCACGACAGCCAAAACAGTCTTCTTAAACAATGGTGGAAGGTCCACGTGTTGCCAAACCTTGTAGCTATGTGACAACACTGTAAGCGCCGGTACACAGGATACTCAATGCTGAACACGCGAATTATTTGCCGCTACTCCTTGTTGCCAGACAGGGGTATTACCAACCTCCTGAAAGATATAAAGTCAACAATAACTGCTGATTCTGTCCAGGTTAATGAGGCCAGAACATCTATATTATATCGGGTTTTAGTAGCGAAATCCAATTGTCTGTTATCCATTTATTCAGGAACTTATCTACGAAAAAGTTCCAAATGTAGATCACCGTAACTTGTCACTGTAACTATGAGTGGTAAGAGGAGGACGGAGGCTATGTTAAATAGTCCTGCTAAATACGTCCGATCTGTGTGAGGGGTTGAGTAACAATGCCGGAGGGTGCTGGCTTTATAATGCTGACCTAAACAGTCACTGGGCCGCACCTCTAGGAACCTACCCATCACGTGATATGCTCATGTCACCTCATAGCCGGTGGAAAGTTACAGGGGGTGATATGATTATATAAAGACAATGTACTGCCCTGACATTTATATAAAAACTAATGGGGCTGATACAGTAGCTAAACAGCTATCTGTGCAGGTGGGGGTTGACATGCTCCGAAATCTTACGTGTGACTAGTGACAGCCCCCATATACCAAAATTTATCGTCCATGGTCACATATTGTTGTTTTAGCTACTGTACCCTTACAATCTTTAATATTATTCTAAATATAACATCATACTTTATTACCGTTGTAAAATAGAAGGGTCACACTTCCATGTAAATACACTGTATTGTCACCGTTATCTGCATGGCTTACTCCACACGACCCAAACCACTAGTTAATCAGCAGGCAACTAGTACAAACATGAGTCACGAGATGGCTCCTGATTGGTGTAAAACCATCCCCGGTTGTTGGGGGCGCCATCTATGACAAGTGATGTCTTCTCTGACTGAGGAGTCACGTCAGTTCTACTCTCACCATCATCGGCAACTTGCTCCCCCCTGTCTGCTCTGTCGTGGAGTGAGCCCTGTTCACCGCTAAATCTACGACTAGCTATTTGTAACGTGCGTTAGTACAGGTGAGTACATTATTTTTCACCCTTGCATATGTGTTTTGTGTTGATTTTGTTTTAAGAATATTATTTAAAAATCACTTGCATATTTCTCACGTCCAACTATTTATACCGGTGTTGGGTACTGTAATGTCAACCACGAGTGTAGTATCAAATATTCAATTAAGTAGATTAATGCTATAATAACTAAACCTACAGTAAAACATAACTAGAAAAGCTTACAACACAAACAGATTGTCATTTATTACATAATTGGGCATTAGTATTACAAGGTATTATAACTTAATCATTTCAATAAAAAAGCCCCTAGACACACGCAGGTAAAGAAATCATTTCAATGTGATTAAATAAAATTAAAAGTTAAAGTAAAGCAACTTAAAAACATTTACTTTCTTAATTGCTCAGTATCTGTAACATATGGGGGCCTATCTGGGAGCAAATTGTTCACTTACTGTTTGTGTTGAGTTCACTTTGTTTTATATTAATTAAATCGGTATCACTGTTTCAATTCCGAAATAAAACCTGATGTTACATGACAGTATTTAGTGGGTATTATGTAATATTTCTGGCTGTGTTGGTATTCCAAGTTATATTTATCTGCTTACACTTTTCTGATAACTTACAGTGTATTGACTTAATTTGGTTGTTTACATAGTGTTAAGTCTCCTGTAAATGCACTTGGATTCGGATGTAGTGAGTGATTTGGCTAATCATTTTAGTTGATATATCACTAATGCAGTTGTAGTGTATTAAGTAATAGTGGCCATATTCATAACAGGGTAATACTTGTAAGATACAAATAAACTAATTCTGATGTGGTTGTAGCCACGAATGTTTACATTGAGTAAGAGCCGTTTCTTTCACTTAACTTGTCAAAACTATCAATAACGAGAGTGGTCTCCTTACATGTAAGCTCTGATGTGAGTCAGTAAGCTCTTGTACGAATTTTAGTGTAATTTTGATTAACACTAATTCATCATAACCTCTAATACTTAAATTGGACCTTAGTCACACTAATGCTAAGGGATACGAAATGCTTGAACATGTGAAATTATTTCACCAAACAGCGTAAGCTTCGGGTATATTGACATTTCCGTTTTGTAATAAACGATTCCGGGTTTCTTACTAAGCATAGAGGGCGGCTGAAATCTGTGGGTAATTAGGACGTTTACTTTTGAGTTTTGAGCAGGGCATTTCTCTAAGTAGACTTGTAGCTTGTTACACTTGTCTTTCCTCATATAGTAGAGTGGATAATGGAAAAATCGTGCAAATGGTGATACATGCATGAAATTCCGCATGATCATACCCTAGGGGCTACTTGTCAAATCTGCCTGATTGGCCATTTTGAAATCCAAGATGGCGGCCATTTTTCAAGATGGCTGCCAAATTGACCTTCGAAAGATGATTTTTTTTTTTAGAAATTGATGTAGTTGGTCAATCTAAATGATCTTAGTGTCGATATGTATCTTTTCAAGAATGCTCAGATGATTTTTTCTATTTCTGATACTCTCAGATACATATATATGTCTTATTTATGACTGGTTTTATGTACTGGTTTTATGTTTTTCCAACTAGGTGAGGGTAGCATGCAGAGGGTCTCTGCATGTGAGGGAGTGATTGTCGGGCACTACCAGGGCACACTGGTGACATCACTGCAGTACAACCCAGCATGGGGTTCAGTGTCGGCTTAGAAAAAGCATGTCATGCTGCAACAGCATGAAATGCTGCTTAACCAACCCCAAATCAGTTAAGCAGCCGCATCTGAATTGACAGGATGTGCCAGCGCTGGAGAGCCGAGCCAAGGATAACGGTTTTAGTTATCTGGATGGTGTACAGATTGCATGGGACTGATGACACTGGATGATCGATCGGACTAGGTGTAGAGCAAACGGCATGAACCTGGTTGTATCCCATACAAGAAAGTGCTCATCAGGGTGGTTAAAGGATAAACCCTCGGCCCTGAAGACCAAAAATAGTTATGGACACAAAATCTACCATCAAATCATTCCTCACTGACTGGGCAAAGTTGTCTTTGTCAAGAGGATAAGAAGGAATGTCTTAAGTCTCCACATACCTGAAGTGAGTCGTCTTGTTGCTGGATATGAAGCTGCGTCAAGTGCAAAAGATGGAACCACCACCAGCAGCCGACATCATGAGCAGACCCTGAGTGCACAGAAATCTTTCTTTGAGAAGGTGGAAGCACAATCCAAGGTGTTGTGGGATATGGGCAACCCTTTCCAAGAAGAATGAGCTGACCTTTTGGTGTTAGACACAAAGAACATTGTAGATTCGGATATTGCTAAAATGGTTGGTACACACCATGACAGAGGAAAAGAGCAATTCCAGTCATTCTTAGAGGGACTAAAGAATGTTCTACCATCTAATCAAGAAAAACAAATCCCCCGTTCTTCAAACATGACCACGATGTTAGCAGTTCCAAAGAGAAGTTACTGAAAAATGACTGTCAGCTGTTCTCGCGACTCTTCATCTCCAGTCAGAACAGCCAGTATGACTTGCAAGAATTCTTCAAGCATGAGAACCAGTCGGCTCCTGCCTCCCTCAGTAACAATGGCAAGAAGCTTCATACATGTCGGAAGTCACAGCTGATTGAAATTCTTGAAGCACAAGTGAATGCTACAGAGAAAGAACCACATGGAGATGCTATCATCATAGATGGCTCAGCACTGAACAATGACCTGCCTCCATGCACCTCAAAGACATTTGATGCCCAAAGTGGTGCCAAATACAATAGGGTGGATATAGGGTTTGATGTGTACAAAAAGTCAAGTCTGAAGCCAGGTCGAAACGAGGACAGGGGATCAGGAGAAGAGTTACAGGAACCAGTAAGACTCCCAAAAACTGGAAAAGCTTTCTACGAGATGACAGAAACAAGACAGAACTATTCCATTTTCTCGCGGAGAAAATGTGTGTGATGCACAGACGATAAGCACGGTGGTTGTGGCAAAGGGAGAAGATGCCATTAGCAACTCAGAAGTCCCTAGAAGCTGTGGCTCCATGCTGCCATGAGGAAGCAGACACACGAATTTTTGTGCATGCTAGGGATGCAGCAATAGAAGGTAGCAAGTCCCTCATCAAAGCTAATGACACTGACGTGGTCGTCATAGCAGTATCTGTACTGCCATCACTACAGGAGCTTGGCCTTGATAACATGTGGATTGCCTTTGGTCAAGGAGCCAGTCATCGATGGATTCCAGTTCATGATGTAGTTTCTGCGATAGGGCCTAAGAAAACTAGTGGGATCCTATACTTTCATGCTTTCACTGGCTGTGACGTTGTGTCTGGCTTTCGTGGGAAAGGAAAGAAATATGCATGGTAGACATGGAATGTCTGTGATGTAGTTTCACCAAACTCAGCCAATGTCCAGGCAGCCCTCAAGGAACATGCAAAGCGGTCTGCCTACCAGGCTGGTATCATCTGGGCCACGCAACAATCTCGAAACCAGCAACTGGGGATGGACGCAAAAGGGCAGATACGTTGGACTACTTTTCCCCCGATTGCGACATGCTGTCAGGAGCTGACAAAATGTTCCTGTAAGAAAGACTGCAACTAGAGATGCAAATGCTTTCGCTCTGGACTTTCATGCAGAGCACTTTGCAGCTGCATATGTGAACAGCAGTAAATGCACAAAGATGTACTGTCAGGAGAAGTCACAGGAACCAGTGCTAATAGTGAATACTTTTTTAGTAAGTTTTATTTTTTATTTTTTTTACTAAAAATTATATTTTATGTAGATAAAAATGTTACAATGGACTTAAAACAATAAAAAAAATCATCTGAGCATGCTTGAAAACATACATATTAACACCAAGATCACTCGGATTGACCAACTACATCAATTTGGTGCTTGTATCACCATTTGCATGATTCTCTTGAAAAATTGCATTTAGTTGCCCCATTATTAGTAGTATTTATTTTAGTAAGAAATACTTACTGAGTGCCTTTTTACAGATTTCCATTACGATACTGGACAAAGGGCCCTATCATCCATGAATTCCAAATTGGTATTCTTATCCGGTAAGCAAAAAAAAAAAAAAAAACAGGGTCTATAATCCTTTCTTGACTATGGGTGTACTTTATATAAACTGCCAGAATGATTGATGCCCAGCCTCTTCTTGTGAGTTAAAAAAAGGGAATTCCTCTTAATCAGAAAATAAAAAGATTTCTTAGTTTTGAAAATACTTGATCAATAATCATGTTAAAATTCGATATTGCTGATTTCATAGCTAATCCTACTGTTGACAAACTCGAATGTGCAGACCTTAGGAAAGCAGACTGGAAAACTATATCTAATTGTTTTGAAATTCAAGTCTCGACAAGTTTGTGTAAAGACAGATTAAAAGAAGTAGTTGTTAAAGGATTAATCTCAATTGGGTTTTTTCTTGAAGAAACTGTTAGACTCATTACTAGTCCGTGGGATTTAAAAGAAAATTGGTAGGTTCTCCTCTTTCAACTGGGGACACCGGTGATAGTGAGTGTGGAAGCTCAAACCTTAGTTGTCCTTGAAAGAGAGAAATTGTCATTTGAACGAGAGAAATTTGAGATAGAGGTAATTGAAAGTAATGAATTGAGAGTAATTGAAATCCAAAATCAAGCCTAACGAGAAATTCAGACTCGCTTTGATTGGTCCCGTAATGTAAATTTGGTACCCATTTTTAATGAATCGGATCCTGAGTCTTCAATGCGTTTCTTTGAGCATACAGCTCACACTATAAGTGGCCCAAGGATGAGTGGATTTGTCTACTTAGAATAAACTCACTGGGAAAGCAGCACACACATTTAATAGTCTAGATGATTATTCTGATTTCGAGTTTGTCAAAGACAGATCTTGCATCCTTATTCTATAACTCCAGAATCATACCGCCAGACTATCCGAAATTTCCTTAAGCCTTCTAACATGACATACGTTCAATTTGCTATTGACAAATTTAGTAATTCTCAAATGTGACTTAAGACCACTCAAAGTAGCACTTTTGATAACCTGGTCAATCTAATGGTCTGTGAGGAATTCAAAAGATGAATTATCTTAAATATCATGGCTTATTTAGAATAAAAGGGTGAAAAAGATTTGATGAAGCAAGCACAGATGGTCGATAGATACGCCTTAGTGCACAGTTTTAAGGGGGAGAATAAGAAGCCGAATATTGTAAAGTCACCCACAGGAAAAAAACCTTGGGACTAAAAGTGATATGTCGAATCTTACAGCTAATGCTTGTAGACTTTTGACTTGTTCATACTGTCGTAAAGACGGTCATCATGTATCTCGTTGTTGGGAACCAGGATGTAAGAATTCAATATATTTTGGAGAAAAAAATTGTCAAACCTAATGTGAAGACTGATACTCAAGCTACCACCTCAAAAACTAAGTCTGTTAGTAATGTAGCCAAAGTGAACGATTCTCAGAAAGATCTTTTTCTTGATTTTATATTCAAGGGCAAAATTTCACTTTCAATGGATGGTAAAAGACTTCCTAGTAACAGACTAAGGGATATTGCAGGCGCTCAAAGTTTAATAGTACATAGTGTTGTCCCTGGAATTAGGAAAAATTATTTAGGGGAGAAAGTGCTTTTGGAAGACTTGTCCTTTTACGGGTAAACCTTGCCCAAGTTTACCTTGATTGTGACTTGTTAAAGGAAATGGTGAAGGTGGGAATGAGTGAGAAGCTGCCAGTAGCAGGTGTTACATTTCTACTGGGTAATGATCTGGCTGGTTCACTTGTTGTTCGCATCCCTTAAAGTGGTTGATGAACCGTTGACGGATAATCCTACCCAGGACTTGGAGAATGAACTTCCACAATTATTTCCTCTGTGCCGTCACTAGATCTAAAATTTTCGTTGACCTTAGCGCTGATTCTTCAAGAGTTCCCACTTTCACTTGTGATCTCTCCAGCCAGGTTATGACCAGGGACAGCTTAATTAAAGCTCAGAAAGAGGATACTTCTCGTGCTAAATTTCATCATATATCAGTACCTAAGTCAGATATTGTTATAGTCCCTTGTTTTTACCATCAAGATGATATCTTAATGAGAAAATATCGTTCAATATATTTAAAGGATGATGACTCTTGGGCTGAAGTACATCAAATAGTTGTACCATATTCTGTTAGAGTACAGCTCATAGAACTGGCTCATGATGCCTTAAATGGGCACTTGGGGATATGTAAAATCTGTAACAAACTTAGTCAGGATTTCTTCTGGCCAGGTATGAAGAAACAAGTGGCTAACTTCATCAACACTTGTCATTCTTGCCAACTAGTTGGGAAGCCCGATCGGGTTATTCCTCCCGCACGACATAACCATATTCCTGTTACGGAGGAGCCCTTTAACATATTCTGATAGATTGTGTGGGCCTACTCCCAAAAAACAAGGGAGGTAACCAATATTTGTTGATTATAATGTACCCTACAACTAGGTATCCTGAGGCATTCCCAATAAGAAACCTTAGAGCTAAAACTATTGCTGATATTTGGTTAAAATTCTTTATACAAGTAGGTATCCCCAAGGAAATTCAATCTAACCAAGGCCCTAGTGTTACATGTGACCTTTTCTCCAAGGAGTTATCGGAGTTAGGCAAAAAACACACTTTATCAATGCTTAGCAGATTTTGATTTTACACACAAACTGATTGGGTCGAAGGATTTCATGTCATGCTCTTTGCAATTAGAGAATGCCAACAAGAATTACTTGGATTCTCACTTTTGAAATGTTTTATGGTCGTCAAGTAAAAGGACCCCTTAAAATCATAAAAGAACAATGGTTCAGTCAAGTTACAGAGATTCCTAATCCGATTGTTGGTCAACATTTTGATAATCTTAAATCCAAATTAAGTAAAGTAAGACAAATTGCACTAGATAACTTAATGAAATTTCAAAGTAAGATATAGGGTATTTTATGATCGAAAGCCTAAAATCCGAAAGTTAAATTCTGGTGATGAAGTATTGCTGTATTTGCCTCTTCCAGGCTCACCCCTTAAATGTAAATACTAAGGCCCTTACAAAGTATCTCTTCTGTTAAATAAATTAAACTACGTTGTTCTAACTCCTGACCGTAAAAAGGATTCTCAACGAGTACATCTTAACTTAATGAAATTGTATCGCAGAAGGAATCCTCAGGGTGACTCGGGTGAGAGACCTGTCCTCACTAACCAGGTGTTCTCTGCTGAGGACATAGATTTGGTTGGGGAGGAGAGTCATATTATAGAAAGCAGGAAAGGAAGCTCTTATATAATAAGCAGCATTAAACTTCCCAAACTCGACCGCTCAAGAGCAGGCGGATGTTATTAAAATACTGCAAGATAACTCGGGTGTATGAAAGGATGGTCCAGGAAGATGTCATATTGTTTTCCATGATATCGAACTCTCTACTGATTCCCATCTTATACGACAGACTCCTAACCGACTCAGTTCAGAGAAGAATGCCAAGATGAAGGACGTAGTTGACTACCTGTTGGAGCAAGATCTGGTGGTAACCAACTCCTCCCCACGGGCTTCTCCTTCCCTACTGGCCCCAAAATATGGTGGTCGAGGCAAGCCTGACTATCAACCTGGCGAAGTCCCAATTCGGCGAGGCCACCATCACATACCTTGGACACATCGTGAGTCAAGAACGATGTCGGCCCCAAACTGCCAACGTCGATGCCAACCTCAACTTTGCAGTACCCACAACCCGGAAGTCCGCTATGAGATTCTTTGGAATGGCCGAGTATTATAGGAGGTACTGCAAGAATTTTGCATCTGTAGCTGCTCCGCTGACGTCTCTTCCCAGTAGGAAAGTCCCATTCCAGTGGGATTAAGCTTGCCAGGAAGGCTTTTAACCGAGTGATCCTGTTCTCAAGTCTCCAGATTTCAATAAGCCCTTTACTCTTTATGTGGACGCTTCAGGTGAGGGCTTAGGTGAAGTCCTTCTAGAACTGGATGATTCTGATGGGGTACTTCATCCAGTCTGTTATTTCTTGAGTAAGCTGAAACCTCACCAACACAACTACAGTAGAGTTTAAAAAGAAGGATTAACCCTGGTGTCTGCCCATAAGAAGTTTGAGTGTTATCTCCACCATCCCACTCATGATGTAAAGGTCTTGACAGACCATAATCCACTCATCATCGAAAAGTCAAGACACAGTAATCAATGTATTCTGCGATGGGCCCTCCTAATCCAGCCTTTTCGTGTAAAGGTCAACCACATCAGAGGATAAAACAACAACGTAGCAGATGCGTTATCCCGGGAAGCAGACCGACCTCATTGACCATCATTGTTCTGCACTGCACCTGTGACCCTTTCTACATGTCGGCTGCCCATCTCCTATGACTACAATGGACTTCGAGGGGGAGGTGTAACATAGAAGGATCACACTACCATGCATATACACTGCATTGTCATCTTTATCTGCACACGACCCAAACCACTAGTTAACCAGCAGACAACTTGTAAGAAGACTAGTCTTGAGATGGCTCCTAATTGGTGGAAAACCATCGCCGGCTGTTGGGGGCACCATCTTTGACAGGTGATGTCTACCCTGACTGGGGAGTCAATGTCAGTTTTATTCTTACTATCATCGGCTACTTATTCCCCCGCCTGCTCTGTCGTGGAGTGAGCCCGGTTGCCTGCACTGCCTGTTCACCGCGGAATCCACTGGCCAGCTATTTGTAACGTGTATTAGTACAGGTGAGTACATTATTTTTCACCTATATATATGTATGTTGTGTTGATTTTCTTTTAAGAATATTATTTAAAAATCACTTGCATTTGTTTAACGTCCTACTCTTTATACTGCGTTGGGTACTGTCGTGTCAGCCTTGAGTGTGGTATCAAATATTCAATTAAGCAAAGTAATGCTATAATAACTAAACCTACAATAAAACATAACCATAAAATTTTACAACACAAACAGATTGTCATTTGTTACGTAATTCGGCTGAGTATTACAAGGTATTATAATTAAATCATTTCAATCAAAAAGTCCCTAGACATACGCGGGTAAAGAAATCATTTAAATTTTGAGATTAAAGTAAAAGTTAAAGTAAAGGAACTTAAGGACATTTGCCTTTTTGATTGCTCAGCATCCTTAACACTCAATATAAGAGTGCATAACACGATAAAATAATACACAGATCAACTTATGAAATAATAAGAGAATATTTTTAATAATATATAGAGAACATCGGGAGTAAGTCATGTTATTTATGCTACCAAATAAAGACGGTTCCTAACAATTCCCCCTCCCCCCCCCCCCAAAAAAAAATTCTGCTCTGATTAATATAGTACACAGTATACCTGTGTGTCATTACATGACAAACCATCTGCTAACATATTATCTATTCCTTTTATGTGTTTGATTACAAGGCTGGAGCTGAAAGCTCCACCTTATGAGTCGTTGGTTTTTATTTTTATACTTTTCAATGAACACTAAAGGATTATGGTCAGTAAAAACATGAATTGGAAAAGGAGAATCACTTAAATATATTTAAAAGTTTTGTAAAGCTAGAATTAATGGCAATGCTTCTTTTTATCTATGGTGGAGTAGTTTCTTTGATAATTTTTGGTAATAGAACTGCACCAGCACCATGATCACTGACATCAACATGTAACACAAATGATACTTAATAACCTGGATTCTGCAAGATGGGTGGGTGTATAAGCAACCCCTTGATTTTCTGGAATGCGTCCTCATACTCGCTCGTCCACTTGAATTCTTGATTCTTCTTGAGGAGATTAGTCAAAGGTGCTGCCACAGTCAAGAGATTGTGCAAAACCTACGATAATAGCCAATCATCCCAAGGACACTCATCGCCTTCTTCTTGGTCGTGGGTTGCGGGAATTTCACTGCTTCAACTTTGGCAAACACAGGAGCAACCTTTCCCTCACCGACCACATAACCAAGAAATTTCACTTGGGCAAGTCCAAAGTCGCTCTTGAGTAAGTTCACCGTCAGCCAAGCCTCTCGTAGTCTTTCGAACAGGCGACTCAAGCGGCTGATATGCTCATTCCACGTCTTTCTGATGATGATAACGTCATCGATGTAAGTCTGGACCCCCTCGAGATCTGCAGTCAAGCGATGTACAAGACGGAATGTCGCTGGGGCATTCTTGAAAGAATCCGTCAGGAGTTACAAAAGCAGAAATCTTTTTGGCACGTTTAGTTAGCCCAATTTGATAATAACCCTTCAAGAGGTCGACTTTGCTGACAAACGTTGCTCGTTCTAGTATGTCTATGATATCGTCAACTCTAGGTAAGGGATAACATTCCGACTTAGTGAGGCTATAAATCTTTCTATAGTCAGTACAAAGTCAAAAAGATTTATTTGGTTTGGGTACTGGAAGGCAAGGGGAAGATCACTCACTTTCACTGGGTTCAATGAAGTTATTTTCCAGCAAATACTTCTTCATCTGCTTGTTTTATAGGGAGTGCATTACCTACACCTACATCATGTTGTACTAATGATGTAGGTTTTGGCACATCACTGAACAAGTCTAGATATTTACAAATTAATGCACACATTTCCCCACTCTGACTCTTAGACAAATGCTTAAACTTCTCTGGCAAATTTTCTACATCTGTTACATAACTTTATATCCAAAAAGACATCATCCTCACTGTCTTTAGGCACATTGACAGGGGCAATAACCCTGATTTCTTTTGGCTCCATACTATGATACCCTTTTGTCATATTAACATGGCATACCCTTTCCTCTCTACCTCTATCTGGAGTTTTGACCACATAATTTACATCAATAATCTTCTTGATCTCATATAGACCAAAATACTTAGCTCTAAGAGGTTGACCCTGTACAGGTAAAAACAACACCTTATCAACCACATCAAATACACATTCTTTAGCCTTAACATCAAACCTGGTTTTTATTCTCTGTTGTAAACTACACAAATTTTCCCTTTGCTTTGAATAATTTTTCTTTAAAAGTAGACCCATGACCCAGAACTGATAGTTTTGGACTGTCCTTCAACCACATTTCTTTATCCACTTTCAAGGGACCAATAACAATATGTTAAAAAATAAGTTCATATGGGCTTAACCCAAGGGACTCCTGTACTGCTTCACGAATGGAGAAAAAATAAGTAAAAATGACACCCTCATCCCAGTCCTTATCACTTTCATGACAGAATTTCCGAAGTAGGCTCTTAAGAGTTTGATGGGCTCCCTGACTCTGGATGATAGGCACTTGAATGTATCTGGTTAATTTCCAACTCGCACATAGTCTCCTGAAAATATCCGGACATGAAATTGCTTCCCTAGTCAGACTGGATCTCTCTGGGTAAGCAAAAGGTAGTGAAGAATTTCATCAAGGCTTTAACTACTGATGTGGCAGAAATGTTTCCCAAGGGCACCACTTCAGGGAATCTGGTGGAATTGCACATAATTGTTAATAAGTACTGGTTTCATGACTTCGTCTTGGGTAGTGGACCTTAATCTATCAAGACTTTACTGAACGGTTCGTCTACACAAGGGATTGGGATAAGAGGTGCCTTTATAATTGGTTGGTTTGGTTCTCTACTATATGAAACACATGGCAAAATTAAAAAAAAATAATATAGCAACATCCCTTTGTACACCAGGCCACTAAAAATATGACATCACTTTATGACGGGTCTTTCTAATTCCTACACGACCAGACTTAGTACGTCCAGTCTAAATCTAGGTGCTACTACAATCTGATGCACGGATGCCCAAGAGTGATCAGCATAAGAACACCTAATTTCATGTAATAACCCACAGACATGATACCAGCTTCCTCTTCACTTATTGGTATGTTTAGCAATTCACGGATTACTGGATCTTTCTCCTACTGGTGAATTAGCAACTCTGGTGTAATGGGAATTCTATCACCCAAGGTGTTTGGCTCTCCAACAACCTCACTCTGCAAACTCACCCCAATGTCAATCCTAAATAAGTTATTCTGTCCAAAATCTTCAGTTACATCTTGCACTGTATCTGTCAATCTACTAAGCTCTTCGTCAGATCCATCCAAAACAATGGTACAAGCAGGAAAGATAACTGGTATTTCCTTCTCCAGTAACTGAGTACCACTATCTGTGGTAGGCTCATCAACAATGATAGGATCAGCAGAAACTTTCCCACCATCCAGATCATTCCCCAGAATCAAAGTTACTCCATTAACTGGTAATGGTGTCGCGATTCCTACAACTTCACTCTGCAAATTCACCCCAATGTCAACCTAAAATAAGTTCTTCAGTCCAAAATCTTCAGGTACATACTACACTCTATCTGTCACTCTACGCTGATCGTGCCACCCAAACTTCTCAACATGACACTTGACGCCATTGAACTCTGAATCGACTGAGCAGCTCCAGTGTCCCTCAAAATTGTTATGGATTGCTTGACACCACCGTCCTCTATACCCACAAAACCTTCAAACACGAAAGGCTTAAAGTCCTCGTCAACCATAGTCTTGTTCCTTCGGGGAAGACCATCATTAACCGCACTGGGACATGGAAATTTACTAACCAGAGCACTGGACTTGACCTCCACCTTCTTCAATAATGTCTGGCAATCAGAGTATTATGACCAGGTTTCTTATTATAATAGCATACAATAGAGTTATTAGGAGAAGACCTATCTGTACTCGGAGACTGGCTTTTTGCAAGATCACTCAAGTTTACAGTGAATTTTGCATGAACAACATTCATAGTAACATCATTGGTCTTAGGGTTAGTCTTGTTTTTTATATGCGTTTAAGCATAGGTGTCTGATAGAGAGGCAAGTTTATTCAAGGCATTAACATCTTTTTTCTTCTAACTATGTTCTTAAATAAGACTCCAAATACCTTTTAAATTCTGCCATTAACATGGGTTCTTTAAGCTCTTTGAAATTGTCAATTTTCATTGACACACCAAGAATCAAAATGTCTCTCTGACTAGCAAATTCACAATATGTCATGTTATCAGTCCTAAAATTCCTAAATTTTGGCCAATAATATTCTGGTACTTTTTCACAACTCTTCAAGACATGCTATTTTAATGCAGCATAATCACAACTATATGTCACTGACAAAGTAGAACTTGCTTCCTGTACTTCGCCTGTGAACGCACTTCTCACAAGAAGGGCCCAATATTCCTCTGATAATTTCAGACTGGTAGCCACTTTTTCAAATTCTCTAAAGATAGTTTCTACCTCCTGTTCATTAAAAACTGACAAAAGCTTAACATATTTCAAAATATCAATAGGTTTATCATCTTGGACTCTTAACTTGTGTATCAATTTCTAACTCAAGTTGCAACAACTCCATCTCTTTCTCCACTTCTAACTTCCGAAACTATCCCGAGCTTCTAACTTTATTTTTTTAAGCTTCAATTCCTTTTCTATTTCTAACGTATTCTGACTTTTACAATCAACAATCAACTTCAAAGCCGATTCTTGCACAATCTCTTCTTCTATTAAGTGTTCCACAACCTTAGCTTTAATCACATCTTTCTTCATACAAATATCAACTGCACAGTTATAGTGATTACCAAGAATTAACCAGTCACCCTTCTTTAAAAGTTTCTGGAACACACCAACACTAGGGTTTTCTAATAAGTGGCTTAAGGAGGACATTGTGATCAATATGAAAAGTTCTTCAAAACTGGACCAATAGTAAATCAAATCAAATACTAAACTAGCTGATACAATACTCACATGAATTCAGGATCCTGGCAACGTCGCTATCTGTTACCATCACCTCCCTCTTATATACTTAAGGCCTTCAAAGAATTGGAATATCATTTAATACTTATAAGTTTCATCAACACAAACAACCAAAACTCCAGCACTGGGACAGTGACCTAACACAAATGCAAAAAGCTCCCATGGAAACTCGGCACTAAATGACCTTATATATATATATTTTAGACATAGTTCACTCAAAGTTATATTAATATGTCAAAATAATTAGTGAAAGATGGTCCAGTGTTAATAAAACAAAACCAAAATAAAAATTATCATGAATATTCCTTATCTTCTATCTTATGCACAAAACCAAACTGAAATAACACTGTGATGCAAACACTCCTAACCAAGAATGAACCGGGTAAATAACATTACAAGAAGGAATACAAAAATGAAATAACACTGAGTAACACAAACACTCCTACCCGAGAACACTTACGGCAAAATAATATATTAACCTTGTATGTATATTATGTATGCTGGATTATGTATTATGTATGTATATTATGTATGTGCTCCATTTATATTTATTCAGCCTAGCTAGCAGCGTGTGGCAATGTTATTACCATATCCCACACGCTTAATTAATGTGCCTGGCGACGTATGGAAGCTGCTAATGTATCACTTGCCATACGTCGTCTAGGGTAGTTGACCAGGACCTTAGCTAGGGAGCAGTGCTATCCACCTCTGTGTACATACTCTTATCCAGTAAACCGAACCTACAAAACTATACAGGTGTTTGTGTTCTCTCCTGTATATAGAACTTATTACCCAGAACATCTAACAAACCTGACAAATACCAGGAAACAATGGAGAACCTTAGCTTTCGTCTTTATTCAATACATCTTCAGTGGCAACTGAATTACAAAGCTTATGTACACAGGGTGACCTTACAAAATATGAGGTTAGGTCAAAAAACATAACATCCACTAATCCACACACCAACCACCACAGCAAACATAAGAAGAGCTTAGAACGGGCGACATAACTAGTCATGTCAAGTCAGGTAAAAAATATGAGACCCACTAATCGTCTATCCTACACATAAATCAAAGGCTTTCAAATCGTTTTTAACCTTGGGCCACTGACAAATAAAATTGTGTAACATATTATCAGTTTTGTACTGACCATCACTAAGTTTTAAAGAATTAGTTTCTCTAATCAAACTTGCTTCAACTAGAAGTCGTTCTGTGACGCATGATGATTTATACACTTCTAAACTGTTTTCCCAATCTATGGGATGATTATTGTTCCTTTTATGAACGAAAAGTGCACTGCTTTCAGATGCCGTTCTAATATTGTAATTGTGCTGTTTAAAAAGCTCTCTCTCGGTCTTTGTAATTCAGTTGCCTCTGAAGACGTCATGAATAAAGACGAAAGCTAAGGTGCTCCATTGTTTCCTTTTCCTTGTGTGATTTTATCAGGATTTATCTTATCTGTGTTCCCATTGTGGATATATAAATATATATATATATATATATATATATATATATATATATATATATATATATATATATATATATATATATATATATATATATATATATATATGCAAGTAAATCACTGTAGGTGCGAGTGATCTAGGTATATGCTCATAACCACAAGGAAAGAAGAAAACACGAAGTTCCCAAGCGCTTTCGTGTAATTCACATCTTCAGGGGTGAGTACAGACTAAAGAGAAATACAAACCAAAGTGTATATATACAGAGGAGGGTGAGACCAGGTCCACAATGGTCAGGTATTAGGTAATGACCCTACTAATCTTTAAATAGCACACAACGGTTGGTGGTCAGGTTAGATGGTCAGGTGACCCGACCTTCTCACCTGGTTACAAATCTTCTTAATTACAAAATTGTCCAGCTTGTACATGCCGTTACTCAAATTCATGTTGAATGCTTCGGTATGTTTAATAAGACTAGATTCTATGATGTTCCTACTATCAATTGAATTACATGGTAATATTGAGGAGGCATTATCCCAGTCAATGCAATGCTTGTTATCCCTCAAATGAACAACAGAGCATTGGATTCCTGGCCTGTCCTAACACTGTATTTGTGTTGTTTAATTCTAGTTGCAAGATCTTTACCTGTCTGGCCTAAGTAAAACATATTACATTCCTTGCAAGGAACTTTATAAATGCAACCAATTGTGTTGTTGGGGGAGTTCTTGATTAACATTTGTTTAACAGTGCATGAGTTTTTAAATGCCACATTGACGTTCCAGGTTTTTAGTTGTGAAGGAATGTGTGAGAAATTTTTGTGAAATGGTAATATTAAGATATTCTTATGGTCATGGGTGGGCTTGGGATCAGTTCTATAAAAAGTTTTCTTAGTAATGTTTAGGCATTTGTCTATGAAAGATCTAGGGTATTTAAGGTTTGAGCCAATATTATATATATATTTGTATTCCTCATCAATGAATTCCGGACTGCAAATTCTCAAGGCACGTAAAAACATTGTTGAAAATACTGACTGTTTGACTTTATTATGGTGGGCAGAATAATAATGAATGTATGAACACACATTAGTTGGTTTTCTATAAATACTGAACTTAAAAGTGTTACCTATTCTGTGTATCAGACAGTCTAGGAATGGCAATTTACAGTCTTGCTCTAATTCCACAGTGAATTTGATCGAGGGGGCTAAGTTGTTAAGTTGTGGCAGGAAAGCTTTTAGGTCCTCATTACATGGCCAGAGACATAATACATCATCAACATATCTAAACCAGACTGCTGAAGGTGGTAAAATATTACTTAATAGTTTCTTTTCAAAGAATTCCATATATAGGTTGCTTAATACAGGTGAGAGTGGATTACCCATTGCCATACCAAATTTTTGAGCATAATATTCTCCATTGAATTCGAATTTACAATCCTTAATACATAGTTTGATGAGTTCGATGAAGTCGTCTTTCGAGACGGGCAGTGAAATATCATCCAGGGAATCTATGAGGAACTCTAGTAAATCATCAACTGGGACCTTTGTAAAGAGTGATGTTACATCAAAACTGACCAGTTTAAAATCATAATTAATGTGTAAGTTATTGAGTTTATCAACCAAATCCATATTATTCTTGATATTGGAGTTAGAAATGTTGCCAACTAGGGGATTTAGTAAAGAAACTAACCATTTAGATAGTTTATTAGGGATTGACCCAACTGAGCTAATGATGGGTCTTGCTGGGTTATTGGGCTTGTGGGTCTTGATTACACCGTACATGTATGGCAGTGGAGGGGACGTTGAAGTAAGATGTTTAATGAGAGTAGCTTTGCCTCTCAATAGGGACTTCAGTTTTTGTTGAACTTGGTGTTGACAGTGTTGAGAGGATTATTTATGAGTTTAGAATATGTTGTAGTATCACATAAGAGGTCATTCATTTTAGAGATATAGTCATCTTTGTTTAAAATCACTACTGTGTTGGCAGATAAAGCCAACATTACCATGTAATTCAATTGATAGTAGGAACATCATAGAATCTAGTCTTATTAAATATACCGAAGCATTCAACATGAATTTGAGTAACGGCATGTACAAGCTGGACAATTTTGTAATTAAGAAAATTTGTAACCAGGTGAGAAGGTCGGGTCACCTGACCATCTGACCTGACCACCAACCGTTGTGTGCTATTTAAAGATTAGTAGGGTCATTACCTAATACCTGACCATTGTGGACCTGGTCTCACGCTCCTCTGTATATATACACCTTAGTTTGTATTTCTCTTTAGTCTGTACTCACCCCTGAAGATGTGAATTACACTAAAGCGCTTGGGAACTTCGTGTTTTCTTCTTTCCTTGTGGTTATCAGCATATATATATATATATATATATATATATATATATATATATATATATATATATATATATATATATATATATATATATATATATATATATATATATATATATATATAATCAACACCTCACCCCACCAGGTGTGTGAAATATAACAGAGTCTAGGACTGCTTTTAGTGTCCTGGTGGCCCAGAGGTAGCGTTACTCGGTCACAATTATAAGGTCGTGGGTTCGAATCCTGGCGGGGTGAGGTGTTGATTATATGTAGAAGTCCACGTGCTTTATTGGGCTAATGAAATATATATATGGATCCTCGTGTTTCGAAGCCGGATTTGGTAAAACGTTGCTCTGATCACCTAAGAGGCATGGGTAGTCCCCATCTGAGGTTCACGGCGCCATAAGCTCGAAGAACAGGTTTTGTCTGAAATATAACAGAGTATAGGACTGCTTTCAGTGTCCTGGTGGCCCAGAGGTAGCGTTCCCTGGTTACAATTATAAGGTCGTGGGTTTGAATCCTGGCGGGGTGAGGTGTTGATTATATGTAGAAGTCCACGTGCTTTATTGGGCTAATGAAATATATATATATATATATATATATATATATATATATATATATATATATATATATATATATATATATATATATATATATATAAATTGGAAATCTGCTCGCAGTAATAATGATCGCTCCTTATCAAACGGCAAGATACAGTCTTCATAAGCGTGACTCAGAGGAATATAGTACCAAATATGTAAAAGGTCAGTCAAAAGGTCTCCGAGCTTGTAAATGAGCAATGTTCACTACACACGGCACCGATACTTCAAATTATATAGCAGAATCACATAGATGAAGAACCAAAATATTTATAAGCAAATCGTATTCCGCTGGTCCCACTGCCACTATGCCGTGTTTAAGAAGTTACCTCTTGCTTATTTTGCTTGGCGGCAGAAAGTAAATCCCTAAACGAGTACTGGGGGCTAACAAAAGACTGGATATACTGGTCGCAGGCAAGATAGCTGGCCAGCTATTGGGAATTTAACCCAAAAAAGGCCTTGACATAATTATGAGTATTATCTCTGAAACGCAGACAAAACAGTACATCTGATTACTGAATATTGTTGTCCTATATATTTCGTACTGTTTAGGTTTCATTAAGTTTTGTCCAGTGAGTTTTAATAGCCGCATCGAAAATTATTAAGTTATTTTTGTTTAATAGTTGGCCTGATACAGTAGACTCTTGCACAGCCGTTTGGTCCTGTGTACTTTGAATATCACTGTGAGTCAGACAACAACCTGCATCTCTTCCCTTCAACTGTGAGTCAGAACATACCTGCTTTTCTTCCCCTCAACTGTGAGTCAGGACATAACTGCCTTTATTCCCCTCAACTGTGAGTCGGAACACACCTGCTTTTCTGCCCCTCAACTGTGAGTCAGAACACACCTGCCTCTTTTCCCCTCAACTGTGAGTCAGACAAAACCTGCCTCTCTTCCCCTCAACTGTGAATCAGACAACACCTGCCTCTCCACCCTTCTACTCCTACTGTATTTCAGTTTCACCAATTTTCTTCAATCCCTAATAATCTTCTTTCACCTCATAACTCATGACTCGAAAGCCAACCTCACAACCAGTCGTCCATATGGAGAAGATAATAAATGAAAATGTAGAATACGTATTACACGATATATAAAAAGCTAAGCAACAGACTTATGTGTTGTAAATCATCGAAAATACATTATCGTGCACGAAAACAGTAAATGTTAATTAAAAACTAGGTACGATTAGTAAGAAGTGTATCAGGTTAACTAAAAACTAGGTAAGTTTAGTAAAAAGTGTATCAGGTTAACTAAAACTAGCTAAGATTACTACGAAGGTTATCAGGTTAACTAAAAACTAGACAAGATTAGTACGAAGGTTATCAGGTTAACTAAATACTAGCCAAGATTAGTAAGAAGTGTATCTGGTCAACTAAATACTAGCTAAGATTAGTAAGAACTGTACTGTATTGAGTTTTCTCTGGTTCACCTTTCTCGCCCTCTCAGACCTTGCCCCGTCCTCTCCACTACTCCGCTAGACAGATCAACTTGTCCTACCAGCACAAGAAAATATGATACAAATCACTTATTTTTATTTGTAATTTACGCTATTTCTGAATTTTCATCGCAAATTCGCACCACTTTTTTATTATCATTGAGGCTCTAATATTAGGAACTTGATAGGTCCCACGGGAAACATCGTCTCAGGGATCAGTTTGCGTTGATTCTTGACAAAACTGGTTGATATTTAACAAGGAAACGATATTAAAAGAAAAGAAAGTTATACCCACCATGAATTTTGGCGCTTAAATCAGTAAGTTAGCTGGGAAATTAAATGTTGGAAGTAAATATTTTTTTCTTATATCGTAACAGCAAAATAAATTTCCGATATGAATTAAAATTTGTTTATACAGTACTTTGTGTTTGAGATGAAAAGGGCTTCTAGGGTTCTGGTCTAGGAGTATTTCTAGCATATGCAGAATAAAGAAGTATCTTACTGATACTATACCAACTGGACACAAGGAGCCGCATGGATATGTTTGCCTCATGTCTAACACTTGATATTTTTCTCAATGTCCTTCCTGTACTGCCTATTATCTATCTGTCAAGCCACTCTCAGGAATAATCGTCTACCCTTTCAAGAGTTATTGTGATGACGCGAAATATAATTAATCCATTGATGCCATTCGCAGAAATTCAATTGAAGAAAAGATGGCCGTCAAAACAGCCAAGAAAATTTCAAGAAAATATGTAAATCGTTCACGAGTTGCTGAGCTCACATAAAACCCATGTTATCTGGCGAACACACTAAGGATTACTGTACCTGCACTTTAAAGCGAACCCTTACCTATGCTGCTATATCTAAACATAAGAACATAAGAACATAAGAAAATAAGGAGTCTGCAATAGACCGGTTGGCCTGTGCATGGCAGCTCCTGTCGAGAGTTACTACCACTCTCTATCATCCATGAATCTATCTAGCCTCCTTTGGAAACTTTCCAGAGTTCCCGCACTTACTACAAAGTTGCTAAGCTTGTTCCACTCGTCCACCACCCTATTTGTGAACCAGTTTCTTCCTATCTCCCTCCCAAACCTAAACTTATCCAACTTGAATCCGTTGCTCCGAGTCCTATCCTGCTCGGATATTACAAGAACTTTATCTATATCCCCTTTATTGATTCCTTTCACCCACTTAAATACTTCTATCATATCTCCCCGCACTCTTCGTCTTTCTAGGGAATGCAAGTTAAGTTTCTTTAACCAATCCTGATATGGAAGGTTTCTAAGTCCCGGAATCATTTTTGTCATTCTTCGCTGCACCGACTCTAGTGAATTTATATCCATTCTATAATAGGGGCACCAGAACTGAACCGCATAATCGAGGTGCGGCCTAACTAGCGCAAGATATAGTTGCAATAAGACCTCTGCACTCTTGTTACTTACACTTCTAGATATAAAACCCAATACTCTGTTTGCCTTATTTCGAACATTAACGCACTGTTTTCTAGGCCATAGGTCCGGGCTTACAAGTACCCCTAGGTCTCTTTCACAAGTCGACTTCTCTAGGTTGATGTTGTTCAGGCTGTATACATTATAAGTATTTGTTCTTCCAATATTTGGATCTGACTGTGTTCATAGTATTTTCTTCCTTACTTGCACCTCCTGCTGGTGCGTGTTTGTTGACATTTCATCACCCACTTTACAATGTCATTTGTACAGGTCACTTTTTAACACACTGTCCCTGTGTATCGATAGATGTACATCTCATTATTTTTATCTTGATATGATACCTGTCACGCGTTATATATAATGTGCTTCAAAGTTTTGTTAAATACTCGTAGTGCAAGATGCTACGCCACCGCGGACAACACTTCAGATTTCCTGTTCTAAGAATTTTGCCAACCTCTACACGCCTCTTACATTGTTGTCTGTGTTCATTAGCTCTGCATGGTTGTTACTGACATTAATTCTCGTATTCGTTTACTTCTTTCTCTGTGTTTTGGTATTTCTTCCGTTTTAGATGATTTAATAAAACATTCTTCGTCGTCTTGTACATATTCCTCCTGGGTCTCGACTTTTATTGATTGCTCTATTTCATTTATCTCTCTTCTCCTGTTTCCCTCTTCATGTAAATTCAGCTTATATCATTGTTACAGTTAAACAAACTTATGTGTTGCCCAGAGCTTTTTTGTTTATCAATCCATATCTTCTGGCTTATTTACATGCCAGCTCAGTGTACACCCAGAAGATTGCATTACAGGTGCCGCCCATCCCCTCACAACCTTCCTTTATGTTGGGCTGAAAATATTCTTTGTATTATCTCTGTGTTCTTTCACTAATGTTTCTTCTGTTTGTTACTGTTGATCATTGCAATATTCCCAGTATTGTGATATATCTAGTGTACAGAATGCTTCCTTATTGTCAACTTTAATAAACAATATTTCATCTTCAAATCCTCTCCATTTCCTGGTGTCCATTACACATTAAGGTTCCAACAGTCTTTAATTTGAATTGTTCTGCGATATTTTTATCTCATTTACTTCAAATGCAGATTTTTTCCAAGTAATTTCAGGTCACTCAAGCGTTAGTGGCTCCTGTCGCGTGATTGATAACTGATAATAAAGTTGGTCTTCCCATCCCCCCTCCCCCCCAAAGGGAGGGCTTTCCTTAAGTTTCCTGTTTTTATCTTTAGAAATTTCATGAGTCTACAACAATTTGTGTATTTCCCATACCATAAAGAAAAGTGTATTTTTATTGTGATTTCTCCTTTGACTGTTGCAATTAAACTTAACTAAGCGGTAATCAATTAGGGACACAGCATTATTTCTACTTGAGAAAAAAACTAAAAAATAAGTCACAGACGTTGAAGATAAAAATTAAACCTTAGAAAGGGTGATGTTTTATATTTTATTGTCAGCCAAATGTAATGAGGCCAGTGATCCATGTGGGACTTTGTCAAACGCCTTTGAGAAATCCATGTGCAACAGCCATCTACTGGCGAGACTTGGTCCACGTAGTCTGTTACCGTTTCAAGGAACGTAAGTAAGTTTACTAAACAGGATTTTCTTTTCATGGAACCGTGTTTTGATGCGTTGATGAGACTGTATTCGGTCAGGCGTTGGATGATGGCGTCCCTCAGAATTTTCTGAGTTTGCATATATGTGATGTTAGGCTGAACGGCCTGTAGTTTTCTGTTGCACTTTTCCTACTCTTCTTGTATACTGGGGTGATGTTGGCTAATCCCTACCCCATAGGAGCTTTACCTTGATCCAAGGATTTCCTGAATAAGAGTCTTAGTGGGGTCCACCCTAGGGGATTTGAATTATTTCAACCTTCCTACTTTCCTTTTGGTGGTCTGAGCCACGCATGCCACGGGTAGTGAGGACATCTCGGCGATCTCATTCGCTGACAATGATGTAGTCAATGAGATGCCAGTGTTTGGATCGTGGGTGTTGCCACGAACCCTTGAACTTGCCGGCCTGCCCAAACAAGGTATTGGTGATAGTGAGGTTATGTGCCAACTCTGACATTGAAGTGGCCAAGGAGCACAACGTTGTCTTCTTTGGGGATAGAGGCTAGCACTCTGTCGAGGTCGACATAAAAGAGCTCCTTGGTGTCATCCTCTGTATCCAGTGTTAGGGTGTATGCACTGATGAAGAAGGCATGACGTGAGTGATTCAGTAGGACTCAAAGTGTCATGAGGCGCTCGTTGATCCCAATAGGCATTTCAGTTAGCCTGTGTTGGATGCGTTGGAGGATGGCAAAGCTAACTCCATAAGTGCAGTTTCTCTCTGCAGCAGGCTTACCCTTGCAGAAGAAGGTGACGCCAGACCCTCGTTGTGTGAGTTGGCCCTCACCTGTTAGCCGGAACTCACTGGTGGCTGGTATGTCGATGTTATACCTAGCAAGCTCTTTTGCCACAAGGGCTGTTCTTCTTTCAGGATGCACATTTGTGCTAGTATCCAGAAGGGTCTTGACATTCCAAGCAGTGACCATAAGAGGTTGTATGGTTTGTTTTTGTTTGGATCTGTGATTTTGGTTTTGTTTTCGACTGCATAAGGATGACCTTTCTGGGTGCGGTTGCCCAGTCAGGTTGGGTATTTAGGCAGGCTATGTTTGGAGCACTTTTTCTAGCCCCCTCCCCATGTGGCGTGAGCAGAGTGGCTCCCCAAAAGGGCTGCTCAGTAGCACAGATAGGACCGGATTGCACTGCTGCCTAGATCCCACTTCATAAACGACCATCTTATCTGTGCCGCCCATGTGCAGAGTTGTGACTAGAGACTCCCAGCGGTCATCTCTACCTGTCCCTTTTGCCACTCGTCCGTCGCCATAGGACTTTTGGGGGTATGGGGGAGTTGATGATGATGATGATGAGAGGTATGATGAGCTGGGTGATGGCTGCGCATTAGTTGGCTTATATGGTGAGGCAAGAGAGCAGGCTGTAACAACACAACTTGGCTCTCCGTTTTCCTGATCTAGTGGTGCAAGTGTTGCAATGACTGGGGAGAGGGAGAGTTGCAATGGACTGCCGATAGACCAGTTTGTTGGGTTTCGCCTTAGTAGCCTGTCCATCAGGCATTGCCTTCGTCAGCCGGTGTAGTCGTTTGGTTTCCATGGTGGTCACCTCTTCCGCCTACACCGCCGTTGGGCTCTTGCTGTATAGCTCTGTAAGCATGTCTGCCTGAGGCGGGGTTCCACCGCAAATTTTTCGTTCTGGGTTTACTCCCGTAGCCTTATACCTGCCAAGGTTACTCCGCAAGGCAGCATGGCGGTAGTTGGTAGGCGCCAGGACGTCTCCACATGCCAGTGGGCCTATGCGACGTCGATCTGGGGCCTACTGCTAGTCCAAGATCTCCTGCTGATCTAGTCTGGGCCCACGAGGCACCCAGTTACTGTGTCTTGCCACGAGGAGGCACAGCAGATCTTTTGATGGTGAGGAGGCTGTGTACTGGCAGGGGAAGACTTATGCAAGTTGCTTCCCTTTTCGCCTTGAGGGGCGGCAGCAGAAAGAGAGAGGGCGCAAGCAGTGCTTGCACCTTAACACTAACATACTGCTGCCACTCTAGACGCATTTCACCACCCTGTGTGTGGCCAGACACACACACACATACATACACACACTGCCCGTGAGACTCAGCAACACCAGCTATGTGTTAATCCGTCCACGATAGGGAGGCCTGGGATCACACCTCTCACTTGATTGAATGAGGTACCGTGACACCAGACCACTGTGTCCCCATGATGCTAAGACACCACGTAGTGAATGAGTTGCTACAGCATCATGTGAGGTTCCTCATAACACCATCTGTGAGGGAATTACTACACCACGTGATGTCCCTCATAACACCATATGCTAGGTAATTACTACACCACGTGATGCCCCTTATAACACCATCTGTGAGGGAATTACTACACCACGTCAAGCCCCTCATAACACCATCTGCGAGGGAATTACTACACCACGTCAGATCCCTCATAACACCATCTGTGAGGGAATTACTACACCACGTCAATCCCTCATAACACCACCTGTAAGGGTGTTACTATACTACGTGTCTGCTGTTCAACACCTCAGCACACATGATCGATATGACCTCCACTATAAACATTAATCTGTATGTTCACTTTATGATCCTTCACCTTTCTCGAATAGAGGCTTATGTTAAACCACTAATGTCAATGTATGTAGTAAATAATTTATGTCCAATGTATATTTTCAGCCTTCGGGCTGCAGAACTTTTTCAATAAACCGCTAATTATTATTATTATTATTATTATTATTTTTACACACACACACACACACACACACACACACAAGCAAACACACACATACACAGACACACACAAACACACATATACTAGGAGGGGTAGACGGAGATGAGAAGGTCGCTGCTGCCTCGTCGCACACCAGACACTAGCCAGCCAGTACCACAGTTGCACTTCTCCCGCTGTTCGATTCCAACTCTGGTTGTGTGCTCATGTGAGGCTCCTGGGGCTCGTGGGTTAATTCCCCAGTCCTTCACTATTCGGCTGTCAATCTCCAGACATCTACTCCAGCTACTACTGCGGCTGCCACGTCGTCACCACTTCCTCCGCCCTATCCACCGTCCGTGCCCTGGCGTCTCTCCTGTCAAAGCAAGACATCGCCCACCAACGCCGGCGCCAAGTGAGGAAGCTGCTCTGGCCTTCCACCTGTGAGCGGACCACCGCGTTAACAGAACATTCAACCGGGCTGCAGCAGTAGGAAATATCTGTACTTTGTTTGACTCCTGTAATTGTTTATTTAATATTTGTGTGAGTGGTGTCAATTATTGTGATTATTCTCGTAGTAAAGAGATGTCAATCTCTAACGGTTGTTTGTTACCCCTTGGAAACCCATGGTTCTTGAATTTCCTTTTATAAGATCCTGATTAGGCTGGCAAGGGATTTATATCCCAAAGTCCAAGTGGCGACCTTGCCAGTATTGTCTCTAACCTTGGTTTCTGAGGGTTAACATTCGTTACCGGTGTTTGTTGTAAGTCGCCCTGTGCGCGCCGCTTGCTGTCTGAGGCCCGGAAGTAAGTGTTGTTTGGTGCTTTTCCCTTCCTTCTGTTGTGCTAAATTTGTTGATCTCCCTCGTGCTAGGGAGGTTAATTAGTGTTGGTTGGGGTGCACTGTAGATGCTGCCATTGCGTTATGTTGTTGATTCACCTGGTGCAGTTCTATTCCCTGAGGTGATTTAACTGGACTGGGTGTGAAACAAGGTTTCCTCCAGCAGGATCGAGTCATTTACTGGTTTGATTGAGCCACTAAGTAGTAACTTTTGGCTAGTTGCGGGGTAAGTTGTTAATTTGTCACTTTGGCTCTTGGCCTTTCGTATCATTATGTCTAGTTTTGAGGAGTTGAAAGGTCAAGCAGTGGCCCTGGGTCTGACAGGTGCTGAGGTTGGTCAGTATGTGGTCACCCAACAGACTGCCGAAAGAGAGGAGTGCAACAAAGAGAGAGAGGAACGCAACAGAGAAAGAGTTAGAATTAGCTAAGTTGCAGGCAGAAAAAGACATAGAACTAGCTAGGACTAATGCTCCAAGTAGACCAGAATCCTTTGGCCCTATACAAGATAATGTTGTAAAACCTAGTTTGCCTGTTTATCGTGAGGGAGAAACATCGCCTCCTACCTTGTTAGGTTTGAATGGGTAGCTGAGTTGCTTGGTGTGGACAAAGATAGCTATACTGTAAGATTGGGTAGCCTACTGAGTGGTAAACCGATAAAGATTTATACGTCCCTGTCTGCCGACATCACTAGAGATTACTCTTTGTTGAAGCAAGCTCTCTTGCGAGGGTTTAACAAGACTTCTGATGGTTATCGTGTTGATTTCCGCAGAGCAAAGATTAGGGCAGGGGAAACTTACCAGTAATTTTCAATCCACCTGGGTCGTTTGTTTCAACAATGGCTAGAGGCGTCAGAAATTGATGAAACCCTTGTGTCTCTCACTAACTTCATGATATTGGATCAGTTTCTGTCTTCTCTACAGCTAAACCTGAGAAAATTCATCAAGGAACACAGGCCAGCGACGCTAGGAGAAGCTGCTGTTCAACTTGCTGACAACTGGGCGTCCACTCGCAACGCCTACCCGAAGTCTCCTACTCTTCCAGTGAAGAACACGAAGCGGCCGTCTTCCGAGGAACCATTCCCAGGAGTAGAGAAGAGTAGTTCACCGGCCTTGATGTGCCACACCTGCGGAGAAGAAGGGCACATTCGATCTCGCTGTCCCAGGAATTCCCGCGCCTTCAAATCTACCGACATTCATCAGCCCAGCTACAAAGTCGGATTCTGTTTGGAAGACAGGTGCTGTCCCCGTTATTGTGTCACTGGAACGATAAATGGGTCTTGGGCATCTACTATCATTAGGGACACTGGTTACTCGTGTATTATTGTCTCTGAGGAAGCCCTGCCTGACGCTGATGTCTCCAGCTGCTCGAAGGTTAGTGTCCAGCTTTTGAACTTAGAGTACTCCGTGTTAGGGTGGGTATTAATAGGACTGCGGCTCACGTGACTTGTTAAGTTATTAATCTCTCGCCTCCCTCACCTCTGCAACAACTCTACGGGTATACCACCCGATTTTTCAAGTCCAGTAGATAATGCAAATTTATCTCCCATAAATTAATAGGAATTGAGGCCTAGAGAGAGAGATAAAGAGAGAGTTGCAAACATTATTCATGTTATCCAGTTATTTATTTATACATAAATTTTTCTTCTTGTCTTGCTTTTATTATTAGTCATAAATTTCATTAAATATAGTTTTGCTTTTCTCTATTTTAGTGGGACCCTTCCTAACTCCCACCATCGGCTTGTTTCAGTATTTCTGGTAGGAAACCTCCCCTTGCATTCCGAGGTTCAGTCACTGACCACTTAGATTATACTGTAATCACCCCAGTTGAGGCTTCAGTCACGCATTATCTCAGACCTGTATAGAAGGTCGACTTCGTCTAGCTAAAAGATTATTTCTGCGTTTTATTTGCGAAAGAATATAAATCTTTTGATTAGTTGAAAGCCCTAATTAACTTACAATTACATAAATATCATTTAGTACACATATGTCCTTATTATACGTGATATTATATTTGTTTTTCATCAATCTAGGGATATACAGTATATTCTATAGCAAATAAAACGCGTCACCTTTCCAAAGACGGAGGTTATAGCTCCAGCGGTTTCCAAACACAGGGTCGCGACCCCTAAAATGAACAAACGAAAATCGCCTCTCACTCTACGTCTCTCGAGGGAATGCAAATTCAGATGCTTTAATCTGTCTCTATACTCAATGTTCCTAATGCTCGGAATAAGTCTTGTCATTCTCCTCTGAATTCCTTCTAGGGAGTCTATATCCATTTTGTAGTACGGTGACCAGAACTGAACTGCGTAATCCAAGAGAGGTCTTACAAGCGTGTTATGCTATTTCCTATAGAATAATCGGGTTGGTATTAACAACGTATGAGGGTGGACTTAAATATTAGATAATTAAAGCACATAACACTGGTATGGCATACGGCAGCACTCCCACGACACACGACAGTACTCCCACAGCACACGGTTCACGTCAGGACTCCCACAGCACAATTCTCACTGCAGGACTCACACGACTCACGGCAGTACTACCACAGCACACAGCTCACGGCAGGACTCCCATAGCACACGGCCCACGGCAGTACTCTCACAGCACACAGTTCACGGCAGTACTTCCATAGCACACGGCTCACGGCGGGATTCCCACAGCACACGGCTCACGGCAGGATTCCCACAGTACACGGCTCACGGCAGGACTCCCACAGCACATGGCTCACGGCAGTACTCCCACAGCACACAGTTCACGACATGACTAAAACAGCACACGGCTCACGGCAGGACCCCACAGTACACGGCTCACGGCAGTACTCCCACAGCACACACACAGCTCACGGCAGGACTCCCACAGTACACGGCTCACGGCAGGATTCCCACAGCACACGGCTCACGGCATTACTCCTACAGCACACGGCTCACGGCAGGACTCCCACAGTACACGGCTCACGGCAGTACTCCCACAGCACACACACAGCTCACGGCAGGACTCCCACAGCACACGGCTCACGGCAGTACTCCTACAGCACACAGCTGTAGGTAAATTTTCCACCATATAAGTAAAAATAATATTCCTTCATACCTTCCACTACGGCTAGTAATTCCTTTTCAACTGTGCTGTAATTCTTCTCTGCGCGCTTTAGTTTTCTGCCATGGTATGCCATCGGACATACCGCGCCCTCGTTTTCTTGTAGAAGCACAGCTCCGATCCCGTCCAGAGAAGCGTCTGTTCTGAGAATGAAAGGTTTATCAAAATTAGGCAACTAAAGAATTGGTTGTTTACATAGCAGATTTTTTAAGATGTTGAATGAATCTTCGTGGTGAGAAGTCCATTGGAATTTGTTTGGTGCATGTTTTTTCAAAAGCTCGTAGAGTGGTAGCGCAATCACTGCAAAGTTTGGGATGAAATCCCTGTAGTATCCGGCAAGGCCCAGGAAGGATCTTATTTGCTTTTTCGTGGTGGGCCTCTCAGCGTCCTGAACATTCTTGATCTTCTCTCGCTGGCAACTGCATCTACCTCCTCCTACAGTGTGTCCCAAAATTTGAACTTGATCTCGGCTGATCTCGCATTTGTTGGGCTTAACGGTAAGGTTGAAATCTTGAAGCCTTTGAAAAACGTTTGCAAGGTAATGATATGCTCTTCAATTGTAGCAGCGTGAATGAAGATATCATCCACGAAGACTTCCACTCCACGAACATCGTGCAGGACCTTCCGCATTGCTCTATTGAAAACAGCAGGACTGTTAACGAGACCAAAAGGGAGAACTGTATACTGGTACAACCCATTAGGAGTGCTAAAAGCTGTGATTGGTCGGCTGTCTGGATGAAGAAGGATTTGGAAAAAAACTTTTGTTAGATCTAATTTGGAAAATTCCTTTCAGCCGGATAGTCTGGAGAATATAACCCTCTGGTCACACATTGGCTTTGCATCCACATTGGTAATCACCGCAAATTCTCACACCATCTTTCTTCTGGACTACTAGGAGGGAACTGTAATACGATGTTGAGGACTTTTCAATTATGCCTGCTGCTTCCATCTGTCCAGTTTCCTGCTTGACCAGCTCCACCAGTCTCTGAGGAATGATGTATGGCTTTACCCGTACAGGTGTTGAACTAATTAATTGTATGGTATGATCATTAACCAAGCCAACTTTAGGCTTGTCCGAAAAAATATCTGAAAATCGGCGTAGAAGGGTCATAACTTGTTCTTTCTCCCGATCAGTGAGATTTGTCCCCAGGGTTATATTATCAACTGTCTCCACCTGCTGGGCTTGCACAGTCACTCAAAAAACTATTTCTACTTGGGGTGATCGATGTATTACAGAATAAACACTACGACTCATGTTGTCTCGGTAGTGTTGCCATAATCTTTCGTCCTTTGTGTCATATTTTTTCAACGCAATTTTGTATAGATATTTTTTTGAGTGACTGTACAGTGATAAGTTCGTGTTCGTTGTCACTGGTAGTGATCACGGCGGCTGCACAAATGATGGAGTTATCCGGGCAGTAGTGACCCCTCACTGTTTCTAGGTACTGCTGTTGTTCAGGTGACCATTCATGGAATCCAGGTATTCCTAAGGATGGATAATCCTGCTTGTAATATTCTGGATACATCTTTTTATCATATTTATGTGAAATCTTTTTCGATGATTTCCTACTTGGATAATATAATTGTAGTCAGATACACGTTGGATAATGTCGTAAGAGCCCTTCCACTGCGCCAGAGGTTTGTTGTGCACAGCGGGGAATAAGACCAGGCACTTGTCCCCAACGTTCAACTAACGAAGCTTTGTTTTCCTATCATAGTAGCTCGTCTGAGTGTGCTGGGCGTTGATGAGCTGTAGTTTGGCTAACTCACATGTAGCTTGAAGACGGTCAGCGAGGTCAATGACACAGGTCCTTACTTCTGGGTCAGGCTGCTTGTCATCCCAAAATTCACGCAATATATGCAAGGGTCCTCGAGCAGTTCTCCCATAGAGCAATTCGAATGGGGAAAACTTAAGGGAACTCTGCTGACCCTCGTGATACGCAAAAAGCAAGGAATGTAGCGAGGCCATTCCTTTGGTTGCTCAGCTGCCATCTTCTTCAGCAATATCTTTAGCGTCCCATTCTTTCGTTCACATAGTCCGTTGCAACTTGGGTGGTAGGATGATGTGCGTATTCCTTTTACCGACAGCAGACGGAATACTTCCTCCATCATGGTGGAGGTAAACTGACTACCTCTGTAACTTAGCACTTGCTTGGGAATGCCAGTTCTGCAGAATATTTCCATCACTGCTTCAGCAACAGTTACAGCTTCGATATTCTTCAGCGGTACGGCTTCGGCCAACCTCGTGTGGAAGTCAATGAGTGTGAGGATATACTTTGACCCGTCACTTGCCCTAGTAGGGTTGATGAGCTCCACAAGGTCAACGGCAACCCTCTCAAAAGGCTCAGAAATTACTGGCAGAGGCTGTAACGGACTAGGTCTCACTCGTCCACGAGTGGCAGATATCGTACGATCGCATCAGTCTCTCTATCTCCTTCCCCATGCCAGGCTAGAAAAATACGGCCTGTATGCGATCAAGATTTTTTTTTGTATCCCATGTGACCACCGAGACCAGCACAGTGGCCCATCTTAAACACTTTCTTACGGTATTTAGACGGAACCACAAACTGTAGACGTTCCTTCTGGTGTGGTGTTACAAACTCATGATACAAATGGTTCCATTTCCTGACAAATCTTGTTCGGTGGCCATAAGAATTTCTGACGGTCCCTGCCAGTAAGTTCCTTCATACCGTATTAGGGTGTGTCATACGGAGGCGAATGTTTTTTTTTTGAGTTTGAAAAATCGGCCCATGGTATTAATGATGTAGTTCTATGTGCAGAATTATGTGATATCTTCAGATTTGAAAAGTTGTAATTTTTTGCTAGGTAAATTTTACTTGAAATCTTATGAAAATTCAGTATTCCCACCCTTTTACCAACACCACTAAACAGCTTATTTAAAGTAAAGTAAATGTATCAGGTTAATTTATTAGGATGAAAATGACCCAGAATAGTGAAACGAATGATCTTGACACATTTATTAAATTTAATATTCCTTTAGAAAACAAAATCATCAAATACAAAAACCGGTTTTACTACTACGACCCGGTGTTGCTGCACACCATAGAGAACATGGTTTTCTTGCTTCTGTTTCTACTCATCACCTCCCTGCTGACCACCTGAGCTCGGATGTAGCCTTCCCTCCTCTCCTGGCTGTACACGTGACTGCTGGCCTCGCTCACTTGCTGTACACAACGCTCTATACTCTGGGTGTGCGAGGGCCAGGCAGGGACATGCATGGGGTTGTCCAGGAAAGCTCTGACTTGAACATTGGTGAGGCTGCAGGTAAGAGGGGGCTCACTGCCAGCCTGGATGTTATCCAGATCTATGAGATCAGTGAGGGTCTTGGCACCTAGATTGACTTCAGGAGTCTTCCTGACCCTGAAAGAATCGTCACCAACTGATTCGTCATGCCCAGATCCTCTCATAAGTCTCATATCCAAGATCTTTTTGACTGCCACTCTTCTCTCCTCCTCATCCTTACTGCAGAGCTTTGTCTGCAGAACTGCCTCGGGATGAGCATACCAGGAAGATCTCCTCACAGTCTGCTCCACAATCTGAACAACCTTCCTTGGCTGACTCCTCAGGAGCTCAAGCTGGAAGAGAACATGCCTCGGACCTTCGGAGAACGATGACTTGACCTTGGTGTTGAACCAATTTGGCAAGTAGACACTCACGATGAATTGGACAAAAAGTCTCAGCTTGTGAAGCTGGTTCCCTTTCAGTTTATGGTGAGCGACCCAATTTCTGCAGAACCTGAGAGCCGTTGTGAGCCACCTAGAATGTGAGACTGGACCTATCTGCAGGTAAGCAAGTCTATCAGGCATGACCCCAGTTTTGATGGCACTGCAAATCATGTAACCATAGTACTGGTCAGTACTCAGGTCGTCAATGACAGTATGTGCAAGCTCAACGAGTGGAGGGCCAACTGTGATTTTTTCAAAGCTCGGATTTATTTCTAACTCAGTGGCAGAGTCCAGCATCTTGCCAAGAGGACCAGACCATCTGTTGTTTGAAAGAGTCTTGCCATCCAGCTCCTGGATCAGATGTCTGAGTGGCAACTCGTTGGTGTGGAGGTCACAAACAATCCAGACCAGCTTCCTCCCAATCTTCCGCTCTATCCACTGTATGACCCCCCCTTGCCACCCTGTGTTCGTGTTGGTGCTGTCCCCTCCAATGGTCTGCAGGGTCTGGTCTATGTTCCTCTCTCTGAGCCAGTTCACAATGTTATCTGCCACTCTCTCAGCTGGTTTCCTGATGTCATCTTTCTCTGGAGTGAAATGCCACAAATACTTCTTTCCTGGTTCACTGCAGCAGGAGTAGTGTTCCTCCTTCACCATGGCAGGGAACAACTTGTCAGAATCTCCAACTTTCATGAACACTTTAGTGTCATCCCTTCTCCCATCAAAGAACAAACAATTGATTCCATTTTCTCTTATCCCCTTATCAAATTCCTCTTCTAGGTTACTGACAAGTTTCTCCTGAGCTCTCCTTACTTTGTTATCATCTATCACCAGGTGAACATCATCAGGTGTTATCAAACCACCGTCAATCCAGGCAGCTGTTGCTATCTCTGCAGTTTCTCTGAGACCAGTGTGGTGTCGCATGCTGGCCAGAGCTATGCTCGGGATATCTGTCCTATTTCGAATCTTATGCCTGGAAGGTTTGGGATCATTATTTTCTGGATTAGGGACAAAGTCACCATTCTCCTGGTCAGCACTCGGATCAGCTATGGGGAAGTCATTAAACTCTGAATCAGCTTGACTCCAATCATCGGCCTTTTTTACCTCACCCTGGGCCTTCTCAAATCTCTTTTCCTCGGCAACTCTTCTCCTCTTCTGTCTCTCTGTGGCAGCCTCCTGTCTCTTGGACTCCGGAATATCTTGGCTAGAAATCATGAGAGCCCCTATACTGCCAGTCTTCACTCTCTGTGCTTTGACAAATGCCAGTTCGATCTCAGGAATCTTCAGTTCACGCTTGCAAATACAGGAGATGTGGGCCTCGGATTTACAGTCACGATCGCATCCAAACTCAGGACAGAGAACAATTGGGCACTTGCAAGTAATTATGTCAAATAACTGGTCCAGTTGCTTGGCAAAGCTGTCCTTAACTGCAAGTTTTTCGTCTCCCAAGAGAGATATCTCTTGCCTTTTCCCAACTGGCTAGCAGTCTCTCACTAATCTTCTTCTGACTTGTTATGACTGGAGGCTTGAACTGAGCGTTAGCCAGAGTGTACTGTGCCAAGACAGCTTTGGTCATATCACTGGCAATATCTTTGTTTGTGTAAGTTCTTTGGTTCTTTTCACTGATTTGCCTGATTAAAACACCGTATCTCAAAGCATCTCTCAATGTAGGCAACTCCGACTTCAGGAGCTCTCTCCCAGACCCAAGATAGTGACTGAGATGGCTGGATTTTTTGGTTCCTCGTCCTGACACAAGCAGCCATCGCAAATATTATCAACTTATAAATGCATCAGAATCTGAAACAGAAAAAAATATTGTTAGTTGGGTTGTTAAAGAATGAAGTCAGAAAGCAATGTTCACTATTTAATTGTAATGCTCTAATGCAGCTGTACGTTAGATTTTCGATAAATTTCACGCTAAAATTTACCTCGCAAAAGGTTGCAAAATATTGAAACTGAAATTATTTTCTGTTTATATACACTAAAATCTACCAAAAAAGTGATGGGCCATTAGTTTTAGCTGATCTTCCCTCCTATGACACACCCTAATACCGTATTGAGCATGCGGGTCTGTTCTTGTTCTCTCAGTACGTCTTGACTGTCCATGAGGTCGAAAGGTACCGTAACGACTAGTGGAATGGCATGTGGTTGTGTTCGAGCCACCTGTCAGGTCCTGGCGACATCAGAAGTCTGGGTGGTCGCATCCCTGAAGCAGCTACTCCTAACCCCTTCAATGTTCCCAATTATCACTTCAAAAATTGGCTCAGACATAACTGCTGTATTAATCCAGCCAGTGAAGAACGGGGATTCCACGTGGACTCTTGCTTCAGGCACAGTTGTGATAGATCCATCAATCATCTTGAGGTGAATCTGCCCACTTCTGAACTGATGGTTTAGTACCAAGGTCTGCTTGGTTTCCTACATACCCAGGCTGGATAAAGATGTTGGCGTGCCAGTGACAAGAGTGTGTGGAGGCGGCTGCTAGTCGAAACTTGTGATGCCTCTGTTCCGAGTCATCGTGAGGTGGAGGTTGTAACTTCTGAAGGGGTTCAGGATCCTCGTTGTGGTGGAACGCAGCGGCGGCGGTTTTCTGTTGTCGGATACCACTTTGATTAAACCCTAAGCGCCATTTAGTCTGGTCCCTCTTGTAAGTCTTATATGGCGGATGTTGCTGGCGATAAAGATGCTGGTTTCCTTGCTGTGACTGATCTTTGTACTCGGGAGGTTTCTTACCTTGCCACGCTTTCCTTGGTTGGTAGCCATATGCAGAAAAGTGGGAGCCTATTTTTATAGCCATCTGACTAAAGGTCCCCACCATGTGAATCTTGAACTGGGAGATGAGCTCGGGTGGGCAATAATTTTCAAATTGATTGCGTAAAATTAAATCCTTCGCTCTTTGGTATATGGTGTTTCGTCCATGCTGATCCACTGGTTTAAATAAGCAGTGAGACGGGCAGCAAACTGAGTAGTGATCTCCTTGTCCTGCATCGTAGCACCAAGAAACTGGGATCTTTATTGGTCTACATTTAATCCATAAGCCTTAAGAAGAGCTGACTTCATCACGTTATATGTCTTCTCACTACTGCCGATACGATGCAGGATTTCCAGTGGCTTTCCCTCGAACAGGTTCATGAAGTGGAGAAATTTCATAGACTCGCTGAAACTGTAGAGTTCTGCCAGATCCTCAAACCGTTGTATGTGTGTTCTATGGTTTGTTACTCGTTAAACATTGGTAGTTTTACGCGAGGCAATAAGGATACGGCAGGCGTCTGTGAGGGGGACTCCTGTTTAACTGTTGTGATCTCCAGTTCGTGTTTCCTGGCTTTCTCAGCTTCCTTACTTCTAATTCTCCAAACTTCAAGCTCGTGAAGGCGTAACTTTTCTTGCTCTTCCCGTTCTTTGGATCATTCCTTGTATTAGCCCTTGTCTCATGGCAATAACAATTATATAAATTTGGGTTAATACATTTAGTTTATATAATCCAATCACTGTACTGTAATTTTCCATAAGCTGTGAGGTGCCATGTGCTGTTTACGTGAGGGGAAATTCCTTCATCAGTAGGCTGACCTTGAGATTGCAGGGTTAACCCGGCATCTCCTTCAGAGACACCTCCCCTCACAGGCACTAGTCCTCAGGACCTTAGTACACACTTGACTCTCACGAGAATCGGACGGGTGAACTTAACTCAGCCCAGCTGAGCCCTGTCCTTAACTAACACTCACAGCTTACAGTGTTAATTACGGTGCTTTTACTCATAGCCTGTGACCTTTTTAGTTTATCAATAAATAGAGAAAAGATCATTTTGGGTTTGTAACTTAACCCCTTAACTTATTTATATATAAGCCAAGTTAAAAGGGAGCTCTACCCAAAGCTTATATATCCTCACGTTGTTCGGCTTACCTAGTCAAAACATGAATCGGCTGCTTGTCCAATTAACCAGTCCGTTCACACATATTTATATTTGGGCTTTAAGTAACGAAACCCAAACGGTAGTTCCTTTGTTTTATTATAAAAGGTTGTAGATATAATTCCTGAGTGTATATCAACCGTAAGTCTCACTGTCTAGGAGTGAATGAGAAGGGGACGGCGTTTATGTATAATAAACGTTAGGTCACGTCCTTACGATATGAGTTGAGGTGAGCTACTGAAGCTTAAGCGCATCGCAGTGCGTGCTTACGGAAATGCTGAGCTATGGGTCTCGCCCTCTTGGGTGAGTTGCCCGCTCACGTGTCCATATCATGTCTCACTCATAGACAGTGGAAAGTTACAGGGTGGTGAATCTGAATATAATATCAGATGTATTGACCCATTTATATAATACGTTCTGTTGACGAGACAGGGGCCTATTACATCGCTCGGTCACCTACCAGCCGAGCTCCGTGAGGCCTAAATAACTCAGATTACAGTACATCCTAGACAACCCTAACCATGTTATAAACATATGTAGACACTAAGCTGGGGAAATTACTGTAGGGGTATTCTCTACTACAGGGGACCTAGACTTTTGTGTCGTACGGGTTAGTATGTCATGAACAATGTTGAATTTGGATGATACTGCCCGGTAATAACAGAACAGGAACATTATTGCCAGAATTAACAGAATAGAGGGAATCGTAAGACTTGGTAGTGCAAATTCCCGTGACAGGTAAAATGGCAAGTTATTATTCAAATCAGCAAAATGTGTCTCGTTCAAGAAAGCTAAAACTTTTAATTTCTCTGATACTATTTGAATATCCTTGATAGTGAAATTCATTATAGGAAGTGGAATTAAAGCAGACTTGAGTTTTCGATTTAATGCAAAATGCTGATGAGTAGGCAAGGTCCGTTATGTACTACAAGTGATTTCACAGTAATCAGGAGGCTTGTAATGCCCTTTCACAACTAGCTGCTTAACACCATTTTGGCATTTTAAAATTACAGTAGTGAGATTTGGAAAGAACAAATACTGCACATTGTGAAGGTGAGCGTGGAACAGTCTTTAGACTAACTGGCCTATAACTGCATTGCGCTAACGCTGTGCGTACATTTGGTTGTATGACTGCCAATTCACATATTCCCTCTGCAGCAGGAATAAATGCAAACATGTAGGCTGGACATACGTGTAGGTGTAGATAAGACGACTTACACGGTGACAGTACCTCAGAATCCTCTATTGATAACAATGAATATTCTTCATCTACTAAGAAAAGGTCTTTAGGCCTATCTAGGGTATACAGTGTGTCGTTCACAAACCAGGGGAAGGGTTCTAAATGCCATGCATTAAACTCATGTTGCCCCTCGCATAGGAATGTGGATCAGAATTGCATTGTGCATGAGGGTTGACTCCAACAGTGGGTAACAATAGTGAACCTCATTGTCATTGAAAATAGGAGTTAAATGATACTGCAACTTGGCTATTTTTAAAGCTTCAAGAAGCGTCTGCACAGGCACAAGCTTCGCGTCCACACGTCCTATTCCGGCATCTACAATGCTGTCTATTAGTTCACTTTTAGAGGTTACAATTTTATGAACTGAAATTTCAGCAGCATGCAAATGTTACGAGTTGGGGATTTAGAATATAGTTATACGTCTACCCAGATCCCAACAGGTAACAACAATAAAAAAACCAAAGACAATCGGACTATAAAAGGGTAGACAAAGGATGCGAGTTTTCGATGTATATAATAGAGTACCATAAATCCCTTAACAAAATATTCAGCTTATAAATTACCCTTAACCAAACTTAACCTAAACATTAACAGTATATACATATTAATACAACATAAACAATCTTGAAGCAAGTGGACGTGGGGGAGTTAATACAAAATACAAGTACTTAAGTGAGGAGCTGAGATGGCTGACGAGTAAGGCTGAGTATTGTAGAAGACGGTAGGTAGTCACTGCACGTAGGTTTAGAGGATAGATGATCCTGTGGTCACTTCCCAGAGCCAAGTGCTCTTTCCTCGAATTGGAGCTGACAAAGAAGACTTTGAGGAGGTGACGCAACAACCAGGATAGGGAGAAGGGAAACCTCGGAGTGGTAACTAAGACGAGTCATACTCGTGTCTCGTCCCTAGATGGCGTTGCTCGTGGTGCTGGGTGGAGGGGTTCGTAACACAAATATTCTGTGAAGTAAAGGAGCCATTCTAACGTCGGGATTGCTTTCTGTAACCTAGTAACAATCCTCGAAACTTGGTTAGACTCCATTATGATTGCATTAACCTTTGATTCTAGAGCAGTAATCGCGTGAAAGGTTTGAGAAATAACACGATTCTGTTGAGATACAGTTTGAACGACAACGTCCATGAAACTATTGTCGAATTCATCGAAGCTGTGCTGAGACCATGAAGAATGTCCAATGCTGATTGTAGTTGGCCGTCGACGTTTTCCATCTGACGCGAAAGTACGAGTTAACTTCTATTCGCAGAACGTAGATTCATACAATAGTCATTTGGGATATTTTGCTTCTGAACAGTCTGTAAGGATGTATCAATCACATTATCATCAACTGGAGGTAAGACATTTATCTGGGTCTTCTTCAGACGATCCGCGTGCGCGACATCTGCGATCTGTGCATTAGGCTTCCATATTTTGAATTTGTTGCCTACTTCTTTTGAGATTATGCGGAATGGACCAGAAAATTTCGCCGAAAGTTTGGAGTTCCTTTCAGGTTCCTGTAACATAACAGCGTCCCCAACGTTCAGTGCGATAGGATTAGCATGTTTATGTTGTTTGATGATCATTTCGGCGCATGACGCCGCTAGCTGGGATCGTACTTGGTTATGAATTTCTGTAAAGACATGAATTTGTTTTGCCGCAAAATCATCCGTATTATATACCGGGTATGGCGCCTCTGTAAGGATGTCGTAAGGCAGACGTTTATCTGTACCATAGACAATATAGTAGGGTGTTTTGCCCGTAGAGCTATTAACTGACCCATTTATCGACGCTGCAACCTGCGGTAACCAATCCTCCCATGCGTATTGAAAACCACTAACAATTGGACGCAGTATTTCTAGGATTTTACGATTGGTTCTTTCAACAACGCCATTAGCCTGTGGATGATAATCTGTCACAAAAGTTTGTTTAATTCCATATTGTGCACATATATGCTCTATTAGCTCATTCTTGAACTCTGTTCCATTGTCAGAGAGTAGAACTTTAGGCGTAGTATATGGACATATGAGATTCATCACTAATGCATAGGCTACTGCTTCGGCCGTTTTGCTTTTTAGTGGGACCAAGACCACGAACCTGGAGAAATGATCCACACACACTAAGACGTATCCTGATCCCTGATGACTCATTGGGAGTTCTAACAAGTCAACAGCGACTGTGTCAAACGGACGGTCTGGTGTAGGATATTGTAGAATCGGGGCAGGTGATCCTGTTGATCCTTTATGTTGAGCACACGCCAAACAATTAGCTATGTGTAATTCTATGTCTTTCTTCATAGTGTTCCAGAAATACTTCTTTCGAAAATCCGCTGAGCATTTGTCACGACCTTGGTGACCTGCCCGTGGGACATCGTGGAACAATGTCATTACTGCTTTGCGCAACGTGTCAGGTACAACTATTTGAGACACATTACCCTCAGGAGATTTTCTCGTCCTATTGAGTATGTTATGTCGTAATTCAAACTGACTTAAGGGAAGAAATAACTTGGGGAGTTTAACATCCTCGCCCGATTCGAGAGCAAAAATAACAGCTGACCAATATGGGTCGCGTCGTTGCTCATCTTCCAGCTGCGAAAGAGTGAATGCTGATACAGGCATTACTGGTGCTATATTTCTTGACAGAGCGTCGGCGACAACATTCGCCCTCCCAGGTAAATACCTAAATTCGGGGTCAAACTCTTGAATTGTCAGATACCAGCGTGCTAATCTGCCTGATAAGTTTCTGCCATGGAACAGTTCGGTGACTGCCGCATGATCAGTAAAAACAGTTATCTTGTAGCCAAAGATAATGTCCTTGAACTTCTTAAGTGCCCACACAACGGCTAACGTTTCTAAATGCGTCACCGAATAACGTGTTTCAGCATCGATTAGTTTGCGACTTGCAAATGCCATCACTCTAAACTTCCCACGCGTGTCCTCTTGCATGAGCACTGCTCCGACTCCAATTCCGGAAGCGTCAGTACAGAGAGTGAAAGGTTGAGTGTAGTCTGGGAATGCTAGAACCAGGGCATTGGTTAGCGCTGTCTTCAATGCCGTAAAACTTTCCTCGTGTTCAGCATCCCATATAAACACTGCATCTTTTTTGAGCAACCTCGTTAGGGGCGATGCTAATGTTGCATAGTCCTTGATAAAGGAACGATAATAACCAGATAATCCGAGAAAGCTACGCACATGATCATTTGAGGTAGGACGCGGGAACTGAGATACAGCTTTTACTTTATCATTAACTGTGTGTATGCCCTCACCGTCGACTACATGACCAAGGAAATGGATTCTGGATTTTAAAAACTCGCACTTTGAGAGTTTTATTTTGAGGCCTGCTGTGGAAAGTTTGGCCAAAACTTCACGCAGTTTTATCAGATGGGAATCGACGTCCTTACTGACTACTATTAGATCATCCAAATAAGCGCAGACTGTGTTACCAATTAGTCCGGCAAACAGGGTGTTGATCATTCTTTGAAATGTTAGTGGGGCATTTCTGAGACCAAATGGCATTCGTAGAAACTCAAAGTGGCCTAGAGGCGTGCTAAATGCCGTGATTTCTCGTGATTTTTCATCGAGTGGTATTTGCCAATACCCACTAAGCAAATCTAAGTTGCTAAATACCGCATTATCCTTGCCTAAGGATTGCAATATGTCACTCAAGATAGGCATTGGGTACCTATCAGGGATTGTTTGATCATTTACGCGCCTGAAATCTATGACAGGGCGCCATCCACCATCCTTTTTCGGAACGAGGAATAATGGGCTATTAAAGGGGGATTTTGAGTGTCTAATGACATTCTCATCTAACATACCCTGTACCATATCTTGCACTACAGCGCGCTGGCTATGAGGTAGTCTATAAGCTGGTACGTAAATAGGGTTGGTTCCCTCCTTTAACGCTATATGATGGGATGTTAAATCTGTCTGACCTAGCGTTTCCCCTGGCAAGGCTACTATATTTCTGTAGTCGGCAAGCAGCTCTAACAGGCGTGTCTTGCCCTGAGGATGATCGATTACCTTAACATGTGGCGCTACTTGATCTATCCTGGCCAGTCGAGTCTGTTGGCAATTCGCAACAATACCTCGAATTGGGAATTTATTTGGTTGCACTTCGACATTGTTGTGATATACTAGAAAATCACACAAATAACATCCTTTCTTTAAGATTCGTGATAATGTGAAATTACTGCCGCAATCCCGTAGACTTGTGTGTGTGTGTCTCACAGCAGACACAGCTGATTCCAAGGTCCGGTGACTGGGGTCAATGTTCACAAAAATCCTGAGTACAGCAAACCGCCGCTAATGGTCACACTAGGTCATCCACAATACCATACCTCAGAATGCTGAGACCATCTCTCAGACCGGATGTGTCATCATCACTAGGGTGGGTGCTGGGTGCTGGTAACTGGGGGTTGTTCACGCCATACGAAAGAATTTTGTTGACAGGATGTTGATTGATGAGTAGTCACAACAACTGCAGTCACGTCCTGTCACACCCTGGGCAGTGAACGAATCATCTGCAGAAACTAATGTTCACTTCAGCTCACAGGATTGTTGCGTTGGTGAATTCCTCATTCTAGTAATGGAGAGTACTCTTCAACACTGCTGGTACGATCGTCCAACTCTTGCTGCTGTAATCACGCTGGGAAGGTGTGTGGTTGAGGTCGGGAGGTATCTCTGACGCATGATCCGCCTTCCTCTTAATAGGATTGGTAGACAACACTTTCGTCCTAGCGGTGAGCATAGGTTCAGAATGACTCATTGCTGTGTAGGAAACACCTTTAAACGTAACACTATTATTACGTGGATGAACATCTATCATGTTCTTTCGAAGAGTTGGTAGACCAAGTAACCCGTCAGCTGGCAAATTGAACTGCTGAACTATATAAAAGTCCGCGTAGAAGGGCGTACCACGTCTTGAGAATCTGAGTGGTAACGTCACCATTCCTTTGATGCTCAGCTGAGTACCTGAAACTCCTTCGAGCTCAGCGTTACTAGGCCTCCATTTGAATTTGCGGTGAGGGAATTTACGTTGTAATTCGTGATATGATGTCAAGGCCAATACATTAGCGCAAGCACCTGTGTCTATATCAAGAGCCAATCTGGTATTATCCACTCTCACCGGCACTGACAACACTTCCACTTTGCTAAGCGCCGCTACTAATGAGGCCGCTATAGAAGTGCTGTGAGGAGGGGTGGGAATTACCCTATCTATCCCTCTCCGTGCTGTGGTGTGCGCTGGTCTTCCCCCGATGACTTGTCCTGGGGACGTTTCTGCTTGCGCCTATACGACACCTCCGTTTCACTTAGGTCCACTCCCCTAGCCTTTATTAGCACATCGCACTCATGTGAACTTTGAGATGTCGATTTGTGAAGGGCGCACCATTTGCGCGCTTTCTGGGTAGGAGGAGGTGCTGCTTTGGCTCCCTCACTGTTTGACCTTGAGAATGGCTTTGCACCGGGTGCTTTATTTGCACTATTACCTCGGAGCTGAAAACAATCTTCCATTACGTGGCCACGTTTATTACAATGTGCGCACCGTAACGATGTTTTCTGTTTATATGTTAGGCGGGGAGGAGTAATCGAAGCTAAGTGTGTCGCATAAGGAGTCTGGGAGTGAGGCATCTGTGGCATCTGAGACGGCTGGGGTTGTGGTGACGTCACTGAGGGCTGCGCCAGTAAAGGGCCCGTAGCCTGGGAACAGAGCTTGTTTGCTTATTCCACCATATCCAAGGGTGGTTCATACTGTACTTCCTGTGCCCGGCTATATAAGGGAACACGGACGGAAAGAAGAAAACTTATTAGTTCTATCAATGTTTCCACATTGTCCTGTGGCATATCACCCCGTGAGTTGTACCAGCCTGAGGACCGGAAGGTCGCTTGCATGTCCTGGCGAACCTCGCCTGCAATGTCAACAGCGTCAAGAGGCATTTCGTTTCGTATACCTGGAATACAGCGATCCAACCATCTGAAGATCCATTGCAGTTGGCCCAGCTGTGACCTACCCCCAAAAATCCCAATTAGCGTTCGCTTGAACTTTTCATAGTCAGGGCTTTGCAAACCAAACGCATTTAAACGACTGCCTGCATAGGAACCCTGCGTTATATGGGAACGTACATATGCTTTCTTTTCTTCGTCAGTCGGTATGTGACTATTACGCAAGCTATCTTCACATGCACGAATAAAATGTGCGACCCTATAATCGTCTTGTCCCGTGAAATTTCGAACATAGTCGCCGCGCTGCATGATATTAATAACATTATCAGCTTTAGGTGTGGTAGTAGTACTGGTGTGAGGGTTAGAGGAGGCCATTGTAGTGTTAGTATTAAGCAAGTTAGTATTCTTACTCTTAACAGAAGGCTGGGTTAATAAGGTTGTTACCGATTTAGCAACAGACACACTATCACCTGTAACAGGGGTAACTGCTTTAGTATACTTAGGTGAGGTACTATAGTGATTACCAGACCGTAGGGTATGACGGTTTAAGTCGTCAAATGATTCGTCTATAACTTTCTCACTACTTCCTACCGACTCATTTAACTGTGTTCCATACTCAAAATCTATGTCAGTCTGGGCTTGATCATCGATGAGTTGGTTATCAGCAAACAGTTGCGCTAGGCGTTCGATTTCATCTACATTAGACATGGGAAACTTAGAAATTATCTATTAGCCCCCTTGGGTCAATGAATACTTAACAGTAAGTAGATCACTTGCCTCTCATTTACAAGACAAATGAATATTAATTGTAGTTAATTATTAAACTATCAATAAGAAGACAGACACTTACAAACCACTGTAAATTATAGGATTTCAATACATTAATCTTACATTCGACACTTTATCATTGAAATAATCCTATCGGACGAACCTATCCGTGTGAAGATATCTCTTGAACGTGTTCATGTGTGTAGAATTATGTAATTTAAATACCTATTTATAAAGAGTAGTAAGTCTGTATAGAAAATGTGATCCGTCAAGACGAATCCTGAGTCGAGTGGGTGGAGTGTGGGCGGGGCCTCTTCCTAGGATGCGTGCGCTGCTGCTGGTTTCCTTGGCAACGAGAAGACGCTTCTGCTTTGGTGAGAGACGAGTCCACTTGAATTAGGTGAGTTCCTCCTCCGGCTATCAAAAAACTGCTGATGATTGGTTATCACACTGCTCGTTGCTGGGTCGCTGGCGAAACTGCCGTGTGCCAAGTCTTCACAGTCCACGTATATATGGAGATCTGTATGATGACACCGGAACTTCGTAATTCGCACTGACGACACAACAATACTGCTCAGCTGTTAGTGAAATACCAATTGTTAGTCCAGGCTACGAAACTTTTCTTCAACACTGCAACACTGTAATGTCTAGGAAATGCTGAGTGGAGTCTATCTCAACCGGCTCAATCTGGATATGTACCAACAGGCTGTAATATATGTATATTACGAATTCTGCACGTATTTGTATGTGGCAGAGATAAGGAGCGCTCACTAAATATCGTCTCAATACTGGATATAGTTTTAAACACTCGGATTATGTAACGCGTCACTGCTGTGTGGTTTCTTGTTTTTCACAAAACACAGGCGGATGATACGAGTACCAGTTTGAAGAATCCGTACACACCGCTTGCCACCTATATGAATCGGCTGCTTGTCCAATTAACCAGTCCGTTCACACATATTTATATTTGGGTTTTAAGTAACGAAACCCAAACGGTAGTTCCTTTGTTTTATTATAAAAGGTTGTAGATATAATTCCTGAGTGTATATCAACCGTAAGTCTCACTGTCTAGGAGTGAATGAGAAGGTGACGGCGTTTATGTATGATAAACGTTAGGTCACGTCCTTACGATATGAGTTGAGGTGAGCTACTGAAGCTTAAGGGCATCGCAGTGCGTGCTTACAGAAATGCTGAGCTATGGGTCTCGCCCTCTTGGGTGAGTTGCCCGCTCACGTGTCCATATCATGTCTCACTCATAGACAGTGGAAAGTTACAGGGTGGTGAATCTAAATATAATATCAGATGTATTGACCCATTTATATAATACGTTCTGTTGATGAGACAGGGGCCTATTACAAACATAATTCCTAATTTCAGTAGGTTCACTGAGCCCCATCAGCTTTGCTTCCTCAAATAATTCTGAGGTAGACATCTTTCCTGCTTTACTACAGCCGTAACCGTACCCAAACTGTTTCGTGAGAACTTGTGTACGGCCAACAAATCAGTCCACCCAAACGTTGTCTCTGTTCGGGCTCCAGTTGCTATGCTATTTCCAATAGAATTATAGAGTTGGTATTAACAACGTAAAGGGTGGACTTAACTATTCAATAATTAAAACACACAACACTGGTATGACACATGGCAGCACTCCCACGACGCACGACAGTACTCCCACAGCACACGGTCCACGGCAGGACTCCCACAGCACAAATCTCACTGCAGGACTCCCACAGGACATGGCTTACGGCAGTACTCCCACAGCACACAGTATGCATAATGTATGCATAATGATTAAGAATATCATCTTCAAGTCACCATTTAGTATTCGTACTTAACAATGATCATTAATTATGCCCGAAACTATTAGGAGTTGTTAATTATGTCTAAAATTTACAATGTATCAAAGACTATCCAGTCTCCGTACCTAACATCGTCTGAACTGCCCACTGGACATTGCGTAGCTTTTCTACCCACGAGCCGATGTCCCCAGGGTTGTACTTTTTCTGACTTAAAGAAGACCAGCCACTACCACATGCAGCAGGGTGTCCTCCTTTAGGCTTATGTACGAGGAGTAATAATCATAGAAGGGTCTTAGCGCGTGTATGGGCGGTGTAGCATGAAGGCACCCTGACCACACCTACTTCTGTCCACCCCATTCGTCTTTTCGAAAGTCTGCGCTATAAATAAATCTTGTTAAGTAAATTTAAAGTAAAAAAGAAAAAAGATCAAGAAATTCCCATTAATATATATTTCATATACATGAGAAAACTAGAAGACTTTATAACCTGAGTATAAACGACGTTTATAATGATTTTAATTTTTACAACACATCTCTTATGGAGATCTGCGGGAGAGCGCGTCCTGTTGCCTTCCACCCAGTTGCCATTTAAGATGTTTGGGGGTCTTTTATCAGCATCATAACCCCGAACTAAGTTGATAACATTTTCCCGATGATTAAGGATGATGTTACAGATTGAACCCTGCATGATAATCAAGCTGGGATCCTTTGGTGGGTCTCTTATCTGGGGCTTATCTACACAAGCATCGCTCTGCAAGGTAATGGAGCTCGCTCAGATGCCAAGAGATAAGGCGAGCCACGTCTGCTGCTCTTGTGCCAGGGGCAGCAACCAGGCCCGCGCCTCATGATATATACCCTAGCCGCTCAAGGTGGGTTAGTTAGCTCAGGTGTGTTGTGTTTTAATAACGCTCCGAGACGTCAGATAAGAATGCACTTAAGGTCATCTATAAATGCCATAACAGATCCGTGATGGAATTTAAGAGGCGGGCCACGTAGGAGGTATAAGAGGCCGCCTCTCAATATATTTGTTCGTCAGATGACAGGAAATTGAAATAGCAAATATTAATCAATAAAAGACAAAAACACTGCGGTCATGTAAGAGATGAACTATGATGATTTTGTTTTTACGAATTAATTTTTAAGATGGAAAGAAAATCAAATCTACAAAAATATCAAAGCTAAGAAAACCCGTCTGTTAAAACTCAACCATAAAATATTTAATGACCAATCATATATAATGAACTAAACAGTAGCTGATTAAGATCTTTATAATCACCAACTTAAAGGACAAGAATATTATTTTATGACCTAACACACGTACAGAGATTCATTTAAACAATATACACAGTCATAAGTTAATGTTAGAAGAAGACAAATTGCAAATAAAAAATAGTTGAGATTATTATATATATAGAAAAATTATATGGAATGAAATAATTTAAAAGGATGTAAATAAATTTGTAAAATATAACGGACTGCTCTTACAAAGACTGAAACTATAGTTTATGAAGTGAAGGAAGAGGTGGAACTTAAGGTTATCAAGTGTGGGTAAGGATATTAGAATAACGTTTGGTAAAGTGAGAATAAAACTTTGTTTAGTTTCAAATCAGTTATAACTATCGGTAGTTATCACTGAAACTCTGTATCTCTGGGGGGCTTTCTATCTCTTCCCTATTAATCTATTTATACTGGCTCCTTCATTTTTTTTCCAGTTTATCTTTTTCTCTCTCCATCATCTTTAATTTATTCCTTCCGCCATGCTCTTTCATATACTTTCTTTTTCTCGCCATGCTCTTTTATTTTCCTTCTTTCTCTCCCTTCTTTTTCATTTTTTTTATTTCATTAGTTTTACTCTTTAACTCTCCTTTGTTCCTTCTATATTTTCTTTCTCTACCTGACTATACATTTACCTTCATTCCTCAGTTAGAAATATAATATACGTCTCCCTGCCACACAATCGTTCTCAAACTTTTGTCTTCCCAGGTAGATAATTTATGTACACCCTGTTTACCCGGAGCCAAGATGTAGGCAGGGCGTTTGGTCCTGTCTGTCCGTTTGTGTGTTTGTCTCTCTGCCAACACCGTAATTCAATCGTGAATGATGTCAGCAAGTAGGCGGAGGATCAACCTTGATACATCACCAGGGAACTTTGTTCCAGCAGGTTAAAAGGTCAGAGGTCAGAGCTGCGAAGGGTCAGCTTTCTGTGGAGTTGGGGGAAGAGAGTGGGTGGTGTCTCTCTCCCTGACTGATGCTGAGAGTTGCGAAAAGTCTCCAGTGACGAGAGAGAGAGAGAGAGAGAGAGAGAGAGAGAGAGAGAAGACTGAAAATTTTTGCTCTAAATTTCGACAGTGATGTGAACAACTGAACATAAAGGGAATATTCTCAGCTGTATTTTCATGCGTAAGAGAGGAATATATAGAGAGATATCAAAATTACTGAGAAAAAATCTAAATTATCAAAACAATAGGACAGTTAACATCACCATATTAATAAAAAATAACAGTACGATGACCAAGAGAGAAGGTTAACAGAAACAATCAATGAGAAAAGTAAACATTACTGAGAGAAATTTAATAGAAGGGAAGTTAAGAAGTCATGACTAAGATGAAGTTAACAGTAATGCGGTTAAGAGAACGATGATATTAATATAATTACGACTAAGTTAACAATAAGGTCACCGATAGAAAGTTAACAACTCAACAGCTTAGAGAAAGTAACATTACCATGACTTAGAGAAAGCTAACAATAAGAAAAATATAATTTGTATCACCACGATAAAGAAGTTAACATAACTGAAAATAAAGTTAACAGCATTACGACCGAAAGAAAGTTAACATTATCACGAATAAGAGAAGGTTAATATGACTTAGAGAAAGTAGTCAACATTTAGCCCAAGAGAAAGATAATGCCACGATTGGAAGTAAATTAATCTATTACGAGAGAAAAAAGTTAACAATACGACTCTTAAATGTAATATGAGTGAAAATAAACTCACAATAAGATTCTGATAGAAATTTAAAATCACCATGACTTACAGAGTTAACGCGATAAAGAAAAAGTTAACAGTACATCAACTAAGGTATAGTTAAAGAGGAAGTTAAGAGAACCATAACAGACAGAACGTTAACGCGATTCGAAGAAAGTTAACAGTACCAGAGCTAAGAGAACATTAAAAATGACCGAGGGAAATATGACAAGAATGAGAGGTTTAACATAGCTGAGGGAAGTTAACAGTGCCAAGAATGAGAAAGTTGTAACGTGAGTCAAGGAAGGGTTACAATACTAATCATGAGATAATTTTAACATAACTTAAAGAAATTTAAGAAAAACCACGACAGGCTGTAAGCAAGTGAGATGAATATAAACAAGAGCATAATGAGGAACTGTATTATTCTCGAGTTTTCCTCGTCGTGTAAACGTCAAATTCACAAGCCAGACTAAAGATTAAGAACTTCTCCTTCGGCATTGTGCTTTATGTCGTGTTTAGATAACTATTCACTTGTAAAGTTTATTTAATGTTTCTCTGGTGTGTGTGTGTGTAGGGGAAAGCAAAGACGGGTACAAAGGGGTGACTGATTTAATGAGTTCCAGTCCAACTGGTTCTTAGTCCTCAAGTAGGACCCAATCCTAATGAGTTCTAATCCGAATGGCCAAGTTACCTTTGGTTAGGTTGGGATCTGTAAAAGCTGATGCGAAACCTATTAAGATTGTGGCTCATTACACTGGGTATCAAATATTTCGAAATATGTTTATCTTATTTTTTTTATAGTTTATTTTTGTTTTGGGGGCAATGATACTAAAAGTGACGTTACTTTTTATACAACATCAATAATTTCCTCATATAATAGCAGTTTATCATACCGATGGTTTCAACCGAAATAAAAAAAATTGCATTGTTGATAAAAACGTTTGATATTATTGTTGAAGATAGGGTTATTTAACTAGCATGTCTTAAAAGATAAAACTATAGTGCACATTGGACAATCAAAGACAAAGTCGTGTCGCGGTTTTATCCGAAGACTAAATATAACTCGTGAAACATTATGAGGGTCCCCTACCACAAAGCAGAGCGCACCAAAAGTTTAGCCCTAAGCCATATTTTTCACCAAATTTCACGACACGACTTTTGTCTTTCATTGTACATCACAAAACAAAAAGTTCTTTATCAATAATTACTACAAATTAAAATCAACTAAAACATTATGTTAAAAATGGACATTTGAACGACAGTTTTTCTTGTGATCCTTGTGGACATCTCGAATCAAACTCCAAATGTAGTCACGCATCATTACGTTATCCCATCGTCCCTGATATTTCTTCTCCGTGGCTTAGATATCCGGATGAAAACGTTCACCTGCTATTCACGAAATGCACCCAAATTTTCTCTAAAGAAGCCCAAGTGTAAGTTCAAAAAGTGTACCTTCAGGGACATTTTGCACCCAAGCTCTCTGTATCGTACAATCAAATTTTCGACTTGTTCTTTGTAGTTTTCTCATTTCTTATTGCTCAGAAACACATCTGGTATTTGCTTGCCTGGCATTCTTTTCAACAGTATACATTTTGTCTTCCATTTCTTTATTTTTATTTATTTTTTGTCAACATCTGCCTAATTTGTGATCAAACAAATATGCCACCTTTGACTTTGGCCTCAGACACTTTTGGGAGCATTAGAAGTATATGCTTGAAGGCATCACTTTCAGCACTCAATGCTTTGATGAACTGCTTGGTAAGTTCCAACTTTATGTGAAGTGTCACCAATAGATATTGTCAGTTTGGATGAGATCATTGTTTCAAACATGGTGTTCACCAGGGATTAATACGTTTCTACCAGGTGTTATGTACTTATGTTTTCCTCAGTCATCCCATTAAGTGTCTCGTATTTTCCTGACACCCTATTGTGATATATGTTTTGTTATTCCAATTTGTGATATGTTTTACTAACTGATATGATTAAAGAACATTAATAAATTATTTTTTGAAACAGTTTTCAATGTGAGAATATTGCAGTGGTTTAAATGAAGAATGTAAAGATGTGCATAAGTTAGAGAAATCGTATTGGAACAAGGAGAAGAAGCTTTCTCTGGGTATTATTGGTGTAGGACATGGCATTTTGTATCGTGAAAAAACCCACTGGCTGTAATAGTAGAACGGATAATGGAAAAATCGTGCAAATGGTGATACAAGCATGAAATTTGGCATGATCATACCCTCGGGGCTACTTGTCAAATCTGCCTAATTGGCCATTTGGATATCCAAGATGGCGACCATTTTTCAAAATGGCTGACAAATTGACCTTCGAGAGATGATTTTTTTTTTTTAGAAATTGATGTAGTTGGTCAATCTAAATGATCTTAGTGTCGATATGTTTGTTTTCAAGCATGCTCAGATGATTTTTTTTCTATTTCTGATACCCTCAGATACATATATATGTCTTATTTATGACTGGTTATATGTACTGGTTTTATGTTTTTTCCAACTAGGTGAGGGTAGCATGCAGAGGGTCTCTGCATGTGAGGGAGTGATTGTCGGTCACTACCAGGGCACACTGGTGACATCACTGCTGTGCAACCCAGCTAAGAAAAAGCATGTCATACTGCAACAGCTTACTATCCCAAATGCTGCTTAACCAACCCCAAATCAGTTAAGCAGCCGCACCTGAATTGACAGGATGTGCCAGCGCGGGAGAGCCGAGCCAGGGATAACAGGGCTTTAGTTATCTGGATGGTGTACAGATTGCACGGGACTGATGACACTGGATGATCGATCGGACTAGGTGTAGAGCAAACGGCATGAACCTGGTTGTATCCCATACAAGAAAGTACTCATCAGGGTGGTAAAAGGATAAACCCTCGGCCCTGAAGATCAAAAATAGTTATGGACACAAAATCTACCAACAAATCATTCCTCACTGACTGGGCAAAGTGTTGTCTTTGTCAACAGGATAAGAAGGAAGGTAAAAGTCTGTTCTACCATCCAATTAAGAAAAACAGATCCTCCTTCTTCAAACATGACCACGTTGTTAGCAGTTCCAAAGAGAAGGTACTGAAAGATGACTGTCAGCTGTTCTCGAGACTATTCATCTCCAGTCAGAACAGACAGCATGACTTGCAAGAATTCAGTGACAACAGCAAGCTTCATACATGTCAGAAGTCACAGCTGGCTGAAATTCTTCAAGCACAAGTGAATGCTACAGAGAGAGAACCACATGGAGATGCTATCATCATAGTTGGCTCAACACTGATCAATGCCCTGCCTCCACGCACCTCAAAGACTTTTGATGCCTATGCCAGAGAAGACATCCTTCCCAAAGTGGAATTCTATGGTGCCAAATACAATAGGGTGGATGTAATGTTTGATGTGTACAAAAAGTCAAGTCTGAAGCCAGGTCGAAAAGAGGACAGGGTATCAGGAGAAGAGTTACAGGAACCAGTAAGACTCCCAAAAACTGGAGAAGCTTTCTACGAGATGACAAAAACAAGACAGAACTATTCCATTTTCTCGCGGAGAAAATGTGTGAAGCACAGACGACAAACACGGCGCTTGTGACAAAGGGAGAAGATGCCATTAGCAACACAGAGAAGTCCATAGAAGCTGTGGCTCCATGCTGTCATGAGGAAGCAGACACACGAATATTTGTGCATGCTAGGGATGCAGCAATGGAAGGTAGCAAGTCCCTCATCATCAAGGCTAATGACACTGACGTGGTCGTCATAGCAGTATCTGTACTGCCACCAGTAAAGGAGCTTGGTCTTGAAAACATGTGAATTGCCTTTGGCCAAGGAGCCAGTCATCGATGGATTCCAGTTCATGATGTAGTTTCTGCGATAGGGCCTAAGAAAGCTAGTGGGATCCTATACTTTCATGCTTTCACTGGCTGTGACGTTGTGTCTGGCTTCCGTGGGAAAGGAAAGAAATCTGCATGGCAGACATGGAATGTCTGTGATGAAATTTTAGAAACATTCACCAAACTCAGCCAATGTCCAACAACAGTTGCTGATGTTGACCTGCAGAAGCTGGAAAGATTTGTTGTCCTCATGTACGACAGATCTAGTGCAGCCACTGGTGTAGATGAGGCAAGACTAAATCTCTTTTCCCGCAAGCAGAGACCATATGACTCCATTCCACCAACCCAGGCAGCCCTCAAGAAACATGCAAAGTGGGCTGCCTACCAGGCTGGTATCAGCTGGGGCCAGGCAACAATCTCTAATCCAGAAACCAGCAGTCCTGTCAACTGGGGATGGACGCAGAAGGGAGAGGCATGGCAGGTACGTTGGACGACTCTTCCCCCGATTGCGACATGCTGTCAGGAGCTGACCAAATGTTCCTGTAAGAAAGACTGCAACCAGAGATGCAAATGCTTTCTCTCTGAACTTTCCTGCACAGCACTTTGCAGCTGCATATTTGAACAGCAGTAAATGCACAGAGATGTACTGTCAGGAGAAGTCACAGGAACCAGTGCTAATGGTGAATACTTTTTGTTTAGTAAGTTCTTTTTTGTTGTATTTTTTTACTAAAAGTGTTATTTTATGTGGATATAAATGTTACAATGGACTTAAAACTATAAAAAATCATCTGAGCATGCTTGAAAACAAACATATCGACACCAAGATCACTCAGATTGACCAATTACATTATTTTTTATAAGAAAAAATTCAACTTTTGAAGGTCAATATGGCGGCCATCTTGAAAAATGGCCGCCATCTTGGATTTTCAAATGGCCATTCAGGCAGACTTGACTACTAACCATTAGAGAATTACCATGCCAAATCTGGTGCTTGTATCACCATTTGCATGATTCTCTTGAAAAATTGCATTTAGCTGCCCCACTATAAGGGTATTCCAGTGTTTTCTAGTAGTCATAAGATATTATTATCTATTTGTGAATCATACTTGAAAAGTAGAGACAGAGAACATATTGTTGGATTAAGATATATGACTGATATTAATGTAAATTTTGTGGAAGCTATCAGCACGTGTAAAACCATTTTTGTTCAATTTACTTTTTATGTAAATGCTCTATTTTCCTATCTTGATTATATTTATGTTACAGCATAAGGGAGACTGTGACATATGGGGGCCTTGGTCCGGGATTGTTCATTGTGGAATGTGGATTATGAATAGTGAGGCAGTGTAACAATACAAGTAAGTGGTTAGTGTTGTATCTACTGTGTTGTAAGGTAGATTTTACTTGTATTTTTGGTGTTGAACTAATCAGTGATAACAATGGGAAGTGTTGAACAATTTACAACAACTAGAGACGTGCATTATTTGTATCAGTGAACTAAGAAGGAATTATGTGACATAGCATCATTATATGAAATCTCTTAGAGATGTAATGCTAAAGGTGACATGCAGAGAGAATTAGTGGAAGAATTACTTTCTTTTGGAGTATTAAAAAGTGCAAATTATACCATGGAGAGTGGTGATGAAATAAGTCTGGGTACAAGAACAGGCATGAGTGAGAGCATCATTTTGGAAAAAATTAAATTGGAATTTGAGTTAAAGAAGATCCAGGAAGGGAGAGAGGCAGAGAGTGTGAGAGAGAGGATTCAGGCAGAGAAAGAGGTGAAACTTAGGCAATTGGAGTTAGAATGGCAGCAAATGTCTATGAGACATAGTAGCCAAGGAGCAGATGCTAGAATTAGTCATTTGCCAGAATTTATTGAGGAAGAAGCAGAGAATTTCTTTATAGAGTTTGAGAAGGTGGCTAAATTAAGAAATTGGAAAAGAGAGGATTGGGCTCTTCTGATCCAGACTCGTTTTAAAGGCAAAGCGAGAGAGGCATATGCTTGTTTAAGTTTGACGGAGTCTGTTGATTATGAGGCTGTGAAGGAGGCTGTTCTGAAAACTGTTGAGTTAGATTCAGAAGTGTATAGGAAGAGATTCAGAAGTATTAAGAAGTTACCTGAGCAAACCTACTTGGAACTGGGTAGAGAATGTGGAATGAAATTTGATAGGTGGTGTAAGTCTAAGGAGATTATATCTTTGGAGGTTTTGAAACAAATGGTTTTAGTGGAGCATTTTAAAGGTTTAGTACATCCTGTTATGAAATATGAGATAAATAAAGGTAAAATCAAGGATATAATGGAAGCTGCACGATTGGCAGATCGGTTGGCAGTGGCATATAAGATGTACAGAGAAGATATCTCACACAGACTAGGTGGAGGCAAGTACTTTAATAAACAATATCATCAAAATATCTCATCGGGTGCTAAGCAGCAAAACCAAGGTTCAGGTTATCAAAAGGGGCAAAATAATCAAATGTCTCATGGTAACATGGGTGAAAGATATCAAGGGCAATATCAGAATTATTTTGCTGGTTGGCAAGGGAAGCCACCAATGAAATGTCTTAACTTTGGTAAGGTTGGTCATGGTAAATATCAATGTAAGAATATTCAGAAGTCAGCTGGGTTAACTGTGTCTTTGGGAAATCCTAGATATGTTCTCCAAGATGTGATAGATGTCAAACACCATAATACTAAACGGGTCTAATGTGAATTTTGAACCGTTTATCACCGAGGGAAAAATAGCCCTGAAGGGAGGTCCTGAGAAGGAGAGTGTAGTGATTAGGGATACAGGCGTTAACCTAAGTCTAGTCCTCAAGAGTGCACTAGAGTGGACGGCAGAATCATTCTCTGGTGAAGAGGTTAGGGTGGTAGCTTCCAAATTAGTATGGCAGACTGCTTGAAGATTTCTGTCTCATCAGCTTGCAAGTTTGTCAGGAACTTTGCAACTATTTTGACCCTTACGGCAAAAGATTACGTCCACTTTCCAGAATTAGGCAACATACAAAACCTTGTAGATGAATTTCACAAAATTACAGGGATGTCTGGTGTATTTGGCTGCATTGATGGGTCTCATATCCATATTGGAATCCCTGGAGGGAACACAGCTGAACTACATCGATGTAGAATTGGGTGTAATTGATACATGGTTTTGATTTGTATACTGTAGTTTGTTCGAAGGTGAGCAAGTGTAAGGGTAAATGGAAGCATTATTGGTTTGGTAAAAAAATTGTTTTAGATAATAGATTTTATTATCAAGGTATTTCTCAATAATTTTTTTGGCCTTTAACACATTTTATTTCCTCCAAACATTATCACAGTACAACTTGAAACAGTATTTCAATTATAACAAAATTAAGAAGGGATTACACTGGCATGACTAATGAAAAATATATCACAGTACAGTACAGTACAGTTCAGTATAAGTAAAATTATATCATTCAAATAGTTTAGTATTTTCTTGAAATAATAAATGTACACAATTTTAAAGGCTTCGAAGTACTGTATTGAAATAGTTTGCAAGTGTCAGAGAAATATATAAACAATTTTAGTTCCTTTAAATAAGAACAAGAAGCAAAACCAAATTTATCACAGTACCTGTACACTTGTACAGTATACAGTAATCATACTTAATTTGAAATTTCAAATACAGTAATAGTAATTATCACTCTTGAAAGATTTTAGAAGAACTGTACTGTACTGTACCTGTATTGAAATTGTAATTAAAGTACAAAAGAAATGTGAAATAAAATAGTGATTAACATTCCCAAATAAGTATGATTATATAATACACAGTATCACAGTATATTGTATATGAAATTCTAGCAAAAAGTATGTTGAATCTATTTGTTTCCACAAGAAGTAAAGTAAATAAAATCATAACAAATGTTTGAACATAAAAAATATGATTTCACCTCTCCATTAAGTGTAAAAAACAGTGTTACGACCCTAGGCCTCTTAGGTTGTAACAAAATCACAAATTCAACTTCTCTTTGTATTATAGATCCCACCAAAATCATCACCTCATTACTATGTGGTATATTGAAATTCACGGAGTAAATTTAATTACAGAATATATTAACAAACAAACAATAAAACAAATATATCAGTAATGTACAAAAATAAACAAATACAAATTAAATCTGATCAAATAAATGACTCAACCGAGTGACAAAATAATGAACATAAAAGTAAAGACTAAACACTTATTTAGTCTAGAAACTACCATGAACAACGTGGTCTATCCACCACACGAAACCTCTTAAATAAGTAAGTTATTTTCCATGGAACTCTAAAAATATGATTAACAATCTCACATGTAATACTGTACTTGGTGTTCTAAAACTCGAGCAAGGTTTACACGTTATACCACTAGAAATATACTGTACAATAAGGAAGGAGATACTTAACTTATCACTGCAGGTGTCATGCGACAAATCTTCAGGTGCGATAAACCTTCCGGGCTCAGCAATTACTGATGTTCATTATCGACATCTAAGATGTATGATTGATTTGTGGTTGATTTGTGAGAGCTGAAAATATTAATAAATATGGTAACGGAAGGTTTTGAATGAATTTCCCATTATATCTTGGGCAAACTGAAGACAGTATAAGGATGATATGAAACATACTCACTACCAAAGACAATGAAAGCACAAAGTGGGAAGGGTTTTGAAGTCGATGGAAATTGTGGGGTAAGTACACAAAAAATGAACCAATCAAACCCAAGGAATCCTGACCTAACCTGCCCTAACCTAACAGTACAAAATAATTAAATTTAATACCCAAAACTAAGCATTTACCCCGGAAGGTTTTGCGCACGGAAGGTTTGTCGCACGACACCGGCCTAATACAAACGTCACGCGGCTTGGGATGTAAATAAAGCGAGCTGAAATGACGTCACAAACAAAAGACGTTCACGTTGCGAATCCACAACCAACCATTGAACTCTCACTCGTAACAACAGTAAACAGAGAAAAAATATTAAAATTAAAATTCTCCTTTCATCGCCATCTACACTTAAATGATGATAATAGTCTCCTCTGTAGACAATATTACCCTTAGACCTCTTCAAAACAGCCTCGATACAAGGACACGGTCAGTGTTGGTCTGCTTATTTTATTATTTCTCCAGCACCATAACATTTAATTTACTCTATCTTCTTCATCATCATAACCCACACACACTTCCTCCGGACCTGAAGGAAATATAAATTAATGATAAATGGAGATTGAGGTAGTGTGGACGGCTGGAGGAGGAGGAGGAGGAGGGGGTGCTGAATACCAGACGTGGTGCAGCGTAACGAGCCGGGATTATACCGGGAAGTGGGACCATGACTTGTGGGATAGTGTGGGCTTGGGCGGGATGGAAACGGTAGGCAGTGATGGATATTAGGGATGGGGAGGGGGTGTAAGTGTAACAGGACAGAAGAATGGCGTGATGAAGAACCCGTCGTATCATCCTGTTGTAATCCATATCTCAGTTGAGCATCAGCCGTAAAACAACACCACACGAATGTGAATAAAAAATTCATAAAGCAATAAACATTACCAGTGTCAAAACAGGATATACGCAGCATAACTTTTCTTATACATTCACGTATTTATGTCATGCAAGTCCTTGTTCAAGTAATCAAATGCAAAAAGAAAATTAACTACCATTGTGTTGTTACTAAATTAATCACTATACATCTTTTCAGTCAGATTCAGGTTGTGAGTTTGTAACGCCTTATTGTATATGTTTATTGATTTATTAAGGCCACTCGGTCCTTCATGTCACCCTCTTCGGGCACCAACCTCACTCAGCGTCCAGTAATAGTGTTCGAACCTTACACCCTCTCTCACTACATCCTCACTTGCCCTATGACCTCCTCCTATAGGTCCCCAGCCGTTACCAACACCTCTTCCCTCCCAGACCAGATATCCCTCCTCCTAGTCACAGGCCTGGCATTTGACATTATTAGGGACCTGCCACTCTTTGCCATAAACAGATAAAATGTACCGGGAACTTTCCCCCCACACACTCATCATTCTCTCACTTTATGTAACTTGACAAAACCTATGACCCTTCAGGCTTTTACGCCCTTAATGTACGAGTCATAAAGGCAAGTATGAACTTTTCATACTTCCCTGTTGGGCGCTGTAAACGCTTCTGCGCTTCACCTTGCTCAGGATGTAAGGGGGTGCCCAATAAACTAGCCCCCTCGGGGCAAATCTGAAAAATCTGATAGTGTTTGAACATAACTCAAATTTAAGTATATCATAAATTCAGCCAGACTAATCTTATTTAGGTTATGTTAAATTTAGTTCAGTGTTTTAATATACTGTTGGTTAAACTTCATAAACTGTCTTACTGTGAAAACTATTCAAGCAGAATTAGCATAAGAGAACTATTCTAATCGTTAGGTTATAATAGATAAGATTAGTTAGGTTAGCTAAGTCAACAATGTTTTGTTTTAGATAATTCGTGACGTAACTCTTCAGCTTTAATGGCCTCCGTCAATTTTATTCTTTTAAAGCCAGAGAACCACCACCAGGAGTGACACTGGATAAATCGAGTACCACTGATGGAAACCCATTACCCCTGTGTCAGCATCGTCTCTGGACATAAGTTAGAACATCACACACTGGCTGACATACATAAGAGAAATCTTCCCAGACTCTCAAACACAGACGCACTTGTAAGGTGGGTGACGCATTTCATAGGTCTAATTTCATAACTGTTTATATGTACCCTGTCCAAGGCACAGCAGTTACGCGCCTCAGTACGTTGATATTTCTTTGGGTGTGGCTGAGCACGCGTCTAGCATAACCAGAAGTCTTGCAGGATACGTGGTGTGAGTGTCACCTGTGTTCAGTCTGCAAAAAAACAATATGCAAAAGTCTACAATAGAGAGACCTATCATTGCTATCATGTGTGTGCATACTCTTATCTAACTCCATCATATTTATAGAATAATCTGTTCAGCGAGGTATACATGGACATAATCTATCTTGGCACGTTCATCCATTCTTCAGGCAAGCTGAAGGCTACCACTTCGTGCATGGAAGCTGACCGGCAAAATACACTTTTCTACTTAAGATCATGTATGCAGGTTTCACTCCGTGTTACGGTTACGCATCCTGATACTCTGAGCAATATGAGTGTTCCTCTGAACACAGCTCTACCTGTGTAAAGTCCTTTATTAAAGGGTCAATGTTGTGTATATCATTGTTCTCCCGTTTGTCGTAAACGTAAATGAGTTCCCCAAAGTTAGCAAGAACATTCAAAGACATTAAAGAACTTACTTTTAAAAAAATCACAGTACCACAACTATCGCAAGTTAACCGTTATCCATAATAACTTTTATTGTAAAAACATTAAATATTTATTTACTTCCAGAAAATAAAAAAATTAGTCGGCTACCATTCACACACAAACTGATGAAGTACAATTTAATTGGAGATAACAAAGTTTTGGTACGTGTGCGCTGTGTTCTCGGTCATTATTGACACAACAAAATATTGAAGCGTCAGTTGTCGTAGTGGGTGGCTCATGTTCACACTTGTTTACTTATAAGAAAATCATTACGTCGACAAGTTTGTCCGGTTCATGGGCTCCCGTGTTCTCGTAACCTGTTTCTTCAAGGCTCAGAACATTTATCATGTCGATCACGTTCGCACGAGGCTTTACGAGAGGAGAAAACAGTATGGTGGGTCAAAATATACTGGAGACACTAAGGGCCAGCGGACATAAGACCAGGGCCGCCAGTACACTTACATGGTGACACACAGGTGGGTATTATCTCGCTGTTTTGGCAGTAACCACCCGAAAATGACTGGGCAATTTTTCAAAAGTCATTTAAATACAAGTAATAGATGCAATTGTTTTATGAATATTAATGGCTTTCCCTTGCGAATGCGACCCTTAAGCGAATGAACTTCTCAAGTAATACTTGTAAGTCTTGAACAAGCGACTTGGAGTGAGAGCTGAGAGAAGTGTAATTTATATGGTGGTCGATGACACAGTCTGTACAGGAACACGGGTGTCTCAGGATAAGCTATTCTATGTTCAGTTTTGATTTAAATCTAAATTGTCCTTTAAGATGTAAATACGTTTTTTAGGATGTTTAATTTTCTCATTTCAATTTAGAACAATGTTACCAGCATATTACTTCAGAGTACAGACTTCATGTTAGCCTTGGTTGTAAATTCTTGGCGATATTGCGAGTGTGGGAGGCAATGCGGCCACCCAGGTGCAGTCTACACACAGGTAATAACTGGAGTCATTAACCCAAATGCAAGTACACCCACCTGAAATCATTTCGGGATGGCACGTAAACTGTCAGTCACCCAGTTACCACCATACCACTGTACCGATCTGGACCACCAGCGCACCACTGTACCGATTAGGACCACCAGCACATCACTGTACCGATCAGGGACACATACACACCATTGTGTCGGTCAGGACCATCAGCACATCACTGTACCGGTCAGGACTACAAACACCAATGTACCAGTCAGGACCATCAACACACCACTGTACCAGTCAGAGCCACTAGCCCACCACTGTACCAATCAGGACCACAAGCACCATTCTACCAGTCAGGAACATCAGTCCACCAATGTAACAAATCAAGACAACGAACCCATTACTGTACCAGTCAAGGCCACTAACCCACCACTCACCAGTCAGGACCAACAGCCCACCAATGTACCAGTCAGAACCATTAAGCCACCACTATAACAGTCAGCACCACTAATCCATCACTGTCCAATCAAGACCAGCAGCCCACCAATGTACCAGTCAGGACCACTAACCCACCATTGTACCAGTCAGGACCACTAACTCAATACTGTACCAGTTAGGACCACTAATCCACCACAGTATTAGTCAGGACCACTAACCCACCACTGTACCAGTCAGGACTACTAACCCACCACTGTACCAGTTAGGACCACTAACCCACCATTGTACCAGTCAGGACCACTAACTCAATACTGTACCAGTTAGGACCACTAATCCACCACAGTATTAGTCAGGAGCACTAACCCACCACTGTACCAGTCAGGACTACTAACCCACCACTGTACCAGTTAGAACCACTAACCCACCACTGTACCAGTCAGGACCACTAACTCAATACTGTACCAGTTAGGACCACTAATCCACCACAGTATTAGTCACTAACCACCACTGTAGTTAGGACTACTAACCCACCACTGTACCAGTTAGACCACTAACCCACCATTGTACCAGTCAGGACCACTAACCAATACTGTACCAGTTAGGACCACTAATCCACCACTCAGGAGCACTAACCCACCACTGTACCAGTTAGTTCAGGACCACTAACCCACCATTGTACCAGTCAGGACCACTAACTCAATACTGTACCAGTTAGGACCACTAATCCACCACAGTATTAGTCAGGAGCACTAACCCACCACTGTACCAGTTAGGACTACTAGCCCACCACTGTACCAGTTAGGACCACTAACCCACCATTGTACCAGTCAGGACCACTAACTCAATACTGTACCAGTTAGGACCACTAATCCACCACAGTATTAGTCAGGAGCACTAACCCACCACTGTACCAGTCAGGACTACTAACCCACCACTCTACCAGTTAGGACCACTAACCCACCATTGTACCAGTCAGGACCACTAACTCAATACTGTACCAGTTAGGACCACTAATCCACCACAGTATTAGTCAGGAGCACTAACCCACCACTGCACCAGTTAGGACTACTAGCCCACCACTGTACCAGTTAGGACCACTAACCCACCATTGTACCAGTCAGGACCACTAACTCAATACTGTACCAGTTAGGACCACTAATCCACCACAGTATTAGTCAGGAGCACTAACCCACCACTGTACCAGTTAGGACTACTAGCCCACCACTGTACCAGTTAGGACCACTAACCCACCACTGTACCAGTCAGGACCACCAACCACCAATGTACCCGTTATGACCACTAGCCCACCACTGTACCTGTCAGGACCACTAAGCCATTACTGTACGAGTCAGGACCACTAACCCACCACTTTACCAGACAATGCCACTGACCCACCACTCTACCAGTTAGGACCACACACCAATTACTATCCTAGTCATAACTACTAACTCACCACTATATCAGTCACGACTATTAACCTACCAATGTATCAGTCAGGTTAACAGTCCACTCTCGAAGTTTTACGTATAAGATCCTGTAGAGAAAGTTTGTTTCTTAGGCTAGTCTCATGAGATACTGGGGCTACTCCCAGAACCTTGTGGTCGTAATGTTGATGATCTACCTTTATTATCTTCTACCGACATAAGAACGGTAAGTGGCGAACCTGATGAATCGTCAACCTGAAAACGTTGAACCATTGCAACAACTTTGTCTATTAAAATTTTATATCTCAAAAGACGTAGCAATAATGATATCTCTATCATCTGAGACTGTTAAAACTCTTCACAGTAGATTATATCTTGGAGAAACATTTTATGAGTTCTTTATCCTATCTGCACCGATAATCTGTTGGTGCCTAAAGAGCTTATTTCAAAGCACAACCTTCAGTGTCTCATCTCAACGATGAGCGAAAAGTACATGGTATGTAAGAAATCATTTCTGCTTTACGAGGGAAAGGTTAGTGTAAACCATGTGGTACACTAATCATGAACTGTGGCAGTGTTTATAAACTGTTTACTATAACAACATCCTTCTTAGTGATGGATACACAGCTGATGTAGGTAACCGCTAGAAACTAGATAGAATGACAGCAACATATTTATAATAGGGAAATTATTTCGGCAATATATCAGACCTAAAGGAACAAATACTAGCATTGAATATCAAACATTGAATATATTAACTGATGGAATTGACTACATTTAACAATACATAGCAACAACGAAAGACTAACAGGAGCTTAAGAACCTAATGGCAAATATGAGTACACAAAGATCAGCCAAATATATTACATACCAACAAGCTCACCTCATGCCAGATAAAAAACAAAGTGAAGCAATAGAAGAGCCGAGGGTGCTCAAGACTGACTGGACTATGTATGTGAGGAGCGACTCTGCAGTGACCCGTGTCTTGTCGTTGGGGCATATGGGAAGGATTGTGAAGCTTGACTAATTTACAAGATGATCGCATGCCTGGCTATAATCTTTGATTGCTGAATATGGTGATACAACAGTTGGCTTGTCCTAAACGAGCGACCCTGGTGTTCGGTAATTCTAACCCTCAGAGTTCTAGCTATTTGGCATTGTCCTTATTTAGGGTAGCAGACTTCCTTATACAAACAATATCTCACGAGTCGGCAATCAAACCCTGGGGCCTCTGCGTGTGAACAGGGATCGCTACCCCCATGCCACAATGACAACAAAAGCAATCCTGGGCTTTGTTTTATTTCACAAAAAGACTGTTCATTCGCATTTGTTAAGCAATGGAGGTTTGCGATGCTTAACAAAGACAAATGAACAGGCTTTGTGTGATATAAAACAAAGCCTAGGATTGCTTTTGTTGTCCTTGTGGCTTAGTTCAGTTTAACAAATTTATTGACAAAGCTTGGAGTACAGTCTGCCTATTCTGAGTAATCCAGTCAGGTCTCGACACTGAGGGTGGTATCACTTCTCACTGCCACGGAGGACAGGGGTTCATACACAAAGAAATACATCATATTCATTAACAGTATATATATATATATATATATATATATATATATATATATATATATATATATATATATATATATATATATATATCATGTAAATCCACAATGAAAACGTGGATTAGATAAATCTTGATAAAATCACACGGGAAAATTGCCTCTGAAGATGTCTTGAATAAAGGCGAAAGCTAAGGTACTCCGTTGTTTCCATTTTCCCGTGTGATTTTATCAAGTATATATATATATATATATATATATATATATATATATATATATATATATATATATATATATATATATATATATATATATATATATATATATATATATATATATATATATATATATATATATATATATATATATATATATATATATATATATATATATATATACATACTGGGGTTTTTTTGAGATCCCCACATGACACTTGCTATCCATGCCAAGATTGGCCCCTGCTGCTCATTCGTTAGGCAACGGTAGGACGCTACCCTCTGGGAGGCTCCACATTGTCTCACTGTTCAGTCCCCAAAACTTCTTCTTCCATCAATAGTTCATTAACGGTGTATGTAATTTCCACTACAACAGTACAGCAAAGTATATTTTCTTAGCATTAGACTGTTATTATTTTAGTATCTAATCATCACTACATATAACACCACCCATCATCACTACATATAACATCATCCATCATCACTACATATAACACCATCCATCATCACTACATATAACACCACCCATCATCACTACATATAACAACATCCATCATCACTACATATAACATCATCCATCATCACTACATATACCACCATCCATCATCACTACATATAACACCATCCATCATCACCATATACAACATCATCCATCATCACTACATATAACACCATCCACCATCACTACATATAACACCATCCATCATCACTACATTTAACGCCACCCATCATCACTACAAATAACAACTTCCATCATCACTACAGATCGGTAAAGTAGTTTCCGAGATTCTCGTGCGGACACACAAACACACAAACTTCTTTGTTTTATATAAATATATATATACATATATATATATATATATATATATATATATATATATATATATATATATATATATATATATATATATATATATATATATATATATATATATATATATATATATGTATATATATATATATATATAAAATCAACACCTCACCCCGCCAGGACTGCTTTTAGTGTCCTAGTGGCCCAGAGGTAGCGTTCCCCGGTCACTATTATAAGATCGTGGGTTCGAATCCTGGCGGGGTGAGGTGATGATTATATGTAGAAGTCCGCATGCTTTATTGGGCTAATGAAATATATATGGATCCTCGTGTTTTGAATCCGGATTTGGTAAAACGTTGCTCTGATCACCTAAGAGGCACGGGTGGTCCCCATTTGAGGTTCACTGCGCCATAAGCTCGTTGAACAGGCTTTGTGTGAAATATAACAGAGTCTAGGACTGGTTTTAGTGTCCAGGTGGCCCAGAGGTAGCGTTCCCCTGTCACTATTATAAGATCGTGGGTTCGAATCCTGGCAGGGTGAGGTGTTGATTACATGTAGAAGTCCGCGTGCTTTATTGGGCTAATGAAATATATATATATATATATATATATATATATATATATATATATATATATATATATATATATATATATATATATATATATATATATAGATCAGATTCATGTGGGTGATGTCACTGTTCACTGCCATGCAGGACAGAGGCTCGTACACAAAGAAATGCATCATATTCATTAGCAGTATATATAGGTCAGAGTCATGTGGGTGATGTCACTGTTCGCTGCCATGGAAGACAGTGGTTCATATACATTGGACTGCATAATCTAAGCAAGAATGTCCCAAGCTCCCCCTATTCAATATAGTAATTACAAAGTTCTTGATACAATAAGCCAGGTGGCCTGAAGTCTTTGACAGTGTCACATTCAATACAGTAATATAGTGTTCAAGTGTATGCTTTAAAGGTTTATCACAAAGTTTACATGCTGAGTGTTCCGGTATTGGTACAGCGTTACTAACTTGCCAGATGTGTCTGTATCCTAGTCTAATTCTGGCCACGACAACATCACATTGTCTGTTTCTGTCCTTATGCTGGCCATACCGGCACCTCTCGTCACCAAATTTTTCATATTTACTAGTGCTACAACTGCCAGGTCTCTCTGCATTTCTCAGTTCTTCTAGATCAGAGTTCATGAATCTGACTTGAATGTTTATAAGTACTGCATTGGACAGGCCAAGGTCACGGCCAACATTTTCTTTCTTACATGCCTCATTGGCTAGTCTATCAGCATGGTCATGATACCTAATTCCAACATGGGACGGAATCCACACAAATTCGATACGAGAGTTGTTCTCATTGGCAGTTATCACATTTCTTTTAATATCACATACAACTTTAGACATAGAACCTGACGGGCTGTTCATAGATTTCAAAGCACTTTCAGAGTCACAGAATATCACCCCACCTCCATTTTCTTTAAGGTAGTCTGTGGCTAAGTAGATTCCAGTTAGTTCAGTTTGTTTTGTGCTGACCCAGTTGTTCAGCCTTTGCTTGTTTGACACTATCATCTCTTTTTCTTTATATATTACAATTGCACAGCCTGTTCTACCTGTGTTTGTCTACACAGAACCATCAGTAAACGCATAACATTCACTTGATTTAATACTCTCTATGTGTCTGTTAATAGTTTTTAGTGTGACACATCTCATCATATCGGTGTTTAACATTTGCTTACTACCAACAGGAGTGTAATTTATAGGAACTGGTATATCCAGCCAAGGAGGAATGGCATTAATGGGTTCGTCTGGGGTGATTGGGACATTCAGTTTCAAGAGATCTGCAACACTTTTATGAAGCCACGCCCCAAAGAGAGTCTTTTGTGGAAGGTTAGCGAGATAATCGGGATTACTTAGATAGAACATCAACTCAGTTTGAGCTGTAGTTTGGGGACCATTGTTCAATTTTTACTTTCAATAGCTTATTCCTTGATAGAGGAAGCGGGATCCTAGTGCTGTCACTCGGTACCCCTGTACAATACCACCAGAAGCAGCTGGCAAGTGTGACAAGTATATACAGTACTAGCCGAATTACCCGCGCCTTGCTGCGGGAGCCAAATTGTCAACAATTTCGGGCCAACGTGGATTACATGTCATAGTGATAATTTAAAGTAATCTGCTCTTCCGTAGTGTCTCACAAAGGCCATCGCATCTGACCTTTTCTCATGAAGGTATCGAGGACCACCAGTATAGGTCGCTGGAAGCACAATGCGACGACCAACTTGATTTGGATCTCCATCAGCAGCAAGCAGACTATCACGTAAATCTGAGTAATTTTCAGCACGGAGACTTTGCTGTTCTTTCAGTTTCTATTTTGCAGGATGCATCCACCAAGAATTACTGGAAGAGTCGCCTTCCAAGCACATAATATGGAAAGAGTAAAACTGCAACTGTGTGACTTTCCGACCATTTCTCCCTTGCAAATATATGTGGTAGCCGTCTGTTCCATATGGAAAAAAACAATGGATACATCAAAGGATCATAGGATCGATGTAGCTCTGAAATTCTCCTCAATCCACCTTGTTTCAACTGAAGAACAATATCTCTACTTTCTGTAGGCTCATTTCACATTAAAATTGCAACTTCAGCCCCTGTTGGTGCATTAAAACGCCGAGCATGCTCTCCCTGGGCACGCTTATTTTCCCAAATTACAATTTTCTTGTCATTTATGTTTCCTTGCCGTACTTGCTCTAGCGCAGTCTTTAGCTCCCTCACATAATGATTATTTTCATTTAACCAGGCTGTAATTCTCTCCAATATATCAGCATTCAAGTTTTGATGCTCTCCTCTTGCTCTCAGTTGATCTTCCAAAGTGTCCAAAAAGTAAACTTGAATGTATCTTGCTCTTCTATCTTCAGGAGGCATCAGTGACCCAAGTTGATGGTAAATTTGACCTTGGATTCTTACCTTGGACAGATGCATCTTTGTGACCAAAGCTGGTCATGGCAAACAGAGAGTTGTACTCCGTGAGTCTTGACAAAAAGTGTTTGCTGAATTGACTTTCCCCAGTGAACAGTTCTTCAAATAACTAAGGCAGGGGTGGAAATTGATCCAGTGTAACCTTTCCATTTCCACAGCAAATTTCTAAGCGCCACACTGACAAAGTTTGGTCATTTCTCCAATTGCAGCCTTGTTACATGGGTCATTTTTGTCATACAGTAATGCAGAACGTTTAGCATTTTGAATCTCACGTTGTCTTAAATTTTGATATCTGTTTCTATCAGCAATCAAACGCTGTTGTCTCTCTTCTTCAGACTCATTTCTTCTTGCAACCATATGGCGAAATGTATCAGCAATCAAACGCTGTTGTCTGTCTTCTTCAGACTCATTTCTTCTTGCAACTATATGGCGAAATCTATCTTGCTCCTGTCTTTCTTGATGCTCACCCAAGGTTTCATTTTGCCGAGACTCTGTTTGCCTCTGTCTTTGCCTAGAAAGTCGTTCTTCCCTTGCATCACAGCTTTCATATTGACGACGAAGCCTCATCTTTTGTGCATGTGGAGTATTTGCATAACTGGACTTTCTTTTCCGTGGCATAATGGATGTCTGAAAAAAAATAAATAAATGAAAATGTTAAAAAAGTAGAGGCATTAACTAATAATTTTTCTTGCCATAATTCTAGTGATGTTTTGTCATAGATAAAATGTCTAAATTTGCCAAATTTTTCTATAAAGAGAGGTGATTTTTGTTGTTGTTTTACGTTTAATTAATAGAAAAAGCCCGGGATAATAGAGGTTCCAATACTCAAGTTATGGGCTTCCAAAATTTTCAATATAGGGGGGTTTAGCCCCCATTAGGGTGTCTTAATATTATTGAAATTTGCTGATATTTTGTGAATAGGCATCATTTCCGGTCATTTACCTATGGTTTAAATTTCGTTTAAATCGAAGGGAAAATATTTTTCAGTGGGGGGTTTGTGCTCCCCGGGGACCCCCTTTGATCAAAATGAAATATACTTATCCAAGTACCCTGGGTAATGTAGTTTCAGAATATATATGGTTATGGGGGTCTATCTCCAAAACCCTAGGAGAAGTTCGTGAACAAACAGACAGAGGCTACAACTTTATATATATAGATAAATATTATAAAGGGGATTACTAAAGCCTATGGAAGGATGGATATTCCTTTAACACATTATCAATATTATTTACATAGTATCTGGCCAGTATGGGGAGGATCATCGTGTCTCCGTCAGGGGGTCGTGGAGTGGTGGTCCAGCAGGCGTCAAGGAAGCGTTGTGTGTGGGGACATCTTTGGAGGTAGTGGATAAGGGTGCGGCTGTCGGGTCTTCTGCATAATGCACAAGAGCGTTGCTCAGGGGATGCGGGGATACCAATCTCCCAAGCAAAGTCATACCCAATGATGATACGGGCAGCAATCACGTCCCTTTTCCGCGACCCTCTCCCATAGACATACGAGAGGTCAGGAAGTTTAGGGAAGACATCGTACCAGGTGGGCTGGGAGTCCAGGGGGATGGCTGCTTCCCGGGTTTCTCTCTGTTTGCGGCAAATTTGGGTCCTAAGCTGTAAAAGTGTTCGAGGAACAACGTAGTCTGGTGTGCCCTTGTTGCAGCCAGTCTTGGCAAGGCCATCTGCTGCCTCATTCCCCAAGATACCGACATGACTGGGAATCCATAGAAATGTCACAGGACGGCCAGCATCCTGAAGTGTGGATGTTAACCCTCGTATTCGGAGGACGAGGTCCTTATTTTTCCCTGATCCAAATGCGATCCCGTCGAGAACAGACCTGGAATCGCAGAAGATAAGCAAGGAGCCGGACCAGTGTTCTTCAAAACTTTAACAGAAAACATGATATTAAATAGAGCTATCCTCTCAGATAGAGAGGGCAGTCCGAGCTCTTTCCTCATATTTGCAATTCTGGTTGATTTTGGGCATCCTAGAATGATGCGCATGGCTTCATTTTGCACTACCTCAAGGCTGTGGAGTTGTTTAGGCGGAATAGTCACAAGATGGAGAGCATGATAGTCAACTACAGAACGAATGAAGTGAAGATAGAAAGTACGAGCATAGGTGATGCTAATTCCATAACCCTTGCCAACAAGGGTTTTGTGGGGTTTAATGCGCTGCATTAGCTTGGGACGAAGGTTGCCGACAAAGTTTGCATTATTCACACAAATTCTAAGAGATATATATAGGAGCTACATAGTTCCAAGGGCATGCTGTTAATGTTAAAGTCAAGAGGCAGAGGGTGAGCAGGACAAGAATTGAGTACACTCCTTGTGGCGTGATGGTAGTGGGCCCTGTCACGCGCTGAGGTTCGGGGTTCGATTCCAGACTAGTGAGGAGAATATAAATATATATATATATATATATATATATATATATATATATATATATATATAAATTTATATATATATATATATATATATATATATATATATATATATATATATATATATATATATAAATTTATATATATATATATATATATATATATATATATATATATATATATATATATATATATATATATATATAAAATCAACACCTCAACCCGCCAGGATTCGAACCCACGGCCCACGAGCCCATGACTGTGACCGGGGAATGCTACCTACTGGACCACCAGGATCCTAAAAACAGTCCTAGACTCTGTTATATTTCACACAAAGCCTGTTCAACGAGCTTATGGTGCCGTGAACCTCTAATGGGGACTACCCGTATCACGTAGGTGGTCAGAATAACGTTTTACCAAATCCGGCTTTGAAACACGAGGATCCATATATATTTCATTAGCCCACTAAAGCACGCGGACTTCTACATATAATCAACACCTCAACCCACCAGGATTCGAACCCATGGCCCATGAGCCCATGACTGTGACCGAGGAATGCTACCTACTGGACCACTTGGATACTAAAAGCAGTCCTAGACTCTGTTATATTTCACACAAAGCCTGTTCAACGAGCTTATGGCGCCGTGAACCTCTAATAGGGGATTACCCCATATCACAGTCATAGGCTCGTGGGCCGTAGGTTTGAACCCTGGCGGGTTGGTTTGATGTATGTAAGTCCGCGTGCTTAGTGAGTTAATAATATATGGATCCTTGTTAACGGGGAACTTACCTGACACCTACGTGCGGTAGTCCCATTATGGTTCATGGCGCCATTTGCTCGTTGTGTGAAATAACAGTCTAGGACTGCTTTTATATCTGGTGGTCCAGAGAGCGTTCCCGTCACAGTCATGGCTCATGGGCGTTCACAACGGTAAGTATTGTTTGTATATATATATATATTCCGCAAAATGTAAAAATAAAAAGTAAAATTTATCCATACAAATTTGGCTGACCTGACATTTATCAGTGACTTTTAGGGCAAAGTATCACTGATCAATGAATATATTGTAATTTACACCATGTTTACTGAGGGTTAAAATAATATAATCAGGTCCATTTGATCCAAGGCACTTAACTACATTTCCTCCATAAATATTCAACTAGTCATTAAAAGCTAAAGCACTTAAAGAACTTTAGTAAATCAGGCTAAGCAATTAGCGCATTCAGAGAAGAGGTTGTAGTGTTACT
>NW_024713129.1:37730094-37732923 GCF_018991925.1 Homarus americanus | reverse complement strand
TAATGTACACTAGGAAACCATATTCTCTAGCCCACCTGGGTCGGTGCTGGAGGTTAGTACAGTGCCCTTTCTGGACGGGGGCCCACTCTAACTATCACGAGGCAACACACGCACGAACACACACAGTCATAGTACGGCTGTATAGATGATATTATGTATAAATATTGTATATGGCATTTTATACTCTGCATTATCTTCATTATATATGAACACGAAGAAAAAATACCATAGGTTGTAGTTACGAAAGTATGAATGGAAATAAACACTTCCAAACCACTCAGTGACTCCACACAACGTTTACAGCGCTTGTGAGTGTGTGTGTGTGTGTGTGTGTGCCAGACCATGATGCTTCCCATCATTCGCATAACTATACGAAAATCGTGTTTAATTTAACTACATATTTCAAAAACCTTAAATTATATGTGGATCAGTCACTCCTCATTTGACACACTTATAGTATAATACTTTGACCATCTCACCTGGGCACATGGAGGCCCACGGTAACTTTCACCGGGCAACATACGCAGCAACACACAACTTATGATCAGAACCCTTCCAGGCTTCACTGTCATTATCATGTTATGTTCATCGTGCTCTGTATCTTGGTAACTAGTCATAGTATCAATACCTGACAGTGCTATTAGTCTAATATTGTAACTTTTACCCTACAGTTATTGTTGAAAATCATGGACAGGAAGGATACATAAATTGTAATATCAAGTGTATGGTTCGCTCAAAGCCACCCTAAGTCAGACAACGCGTCACACAAAGTTACACTGTGTGTGTGTGTGTGTGTGTGTGTGTATTTGTGTGTGTGTGTGTGTGTGTGTGTATGTGTGTGTGTGTGTGTGTGTGTGTGTGTGTGTGTTCTGTAACGTTAAGCTTCATCCTTAGTAGGTAAGATGTTTCATAAAGAGGTTTCTCCCATTCGTCATTGTGAGAATCGTCCCAGAGCACATTGTTTCCATCAATACCATGGTTCATCCTAATTTCCCTTCTTCCGTGTAACTATATCCATATGCCTAAGTGCTTGCTTTTCATTTCTTTATTTACCAAAATAATGTGGATCAGTTACTCGTTATTTAACACATACATGCACTTAGAGCATCAAGATTGTATTGTAGGCATGACTATTGGTTAATTGAAACCCCAAAAATATTTTTCACATTTATTATGCATAAACATTGTAAATATATCTATGTGATTATTGTAGTATATAACATAAATTTAATGTCTAGACAGATTCCTAAGAGTTATGCATATTAATGCATAGATTTTGTAAGCATATTTATGCGAAGTGACGTAAAACCACATAGCAAAATACCTGGACAAATTCCCGAGAGTTAGGAGACGAAGTCTATGTGGCCCCAACGAGGTTATACCAGAGAGCTAACTCCCCCACCATCCACTACAAGGCACCGTCGTGGGCTGAGATTTAATTCTTGACCACAGTTTAATACCGTGTCCAACTCCATCTGCTGCTATAACTTCATGCAATCTGGTGGGCATGGAATCTACCAGATTGCTGCAGATGTTCGGCCTCCTCCTTATTCCCTCCCATACATTATGTGCGTGTCTCCTCACTGCCTCACTCGTTTTCTCCTCAAAATACCATTCAACAACCATATGCGCCCATAGATTTTCTATTGGATTACAATCGGCTCCTTTAGGGGGCCAGTCCAATAGAATAATCTGCGGGTGTGCCTCAAACCAACGCTTGACTGCCTGACTTGTATGTATTGGACTGCCGTCTTGCACCATACATATAGGCTTTGGGTCTGGGATGGCATATGAGTTGCTGGGAGGATGGTTAACAGTCCTGTTGAACTGGCAGGTAGACAAAATAGAAAACTCACAGCCACACTGTAAGAAAACCCATAGACAATGAAACATTAGTAAAATATACTAGGTCATTTTAGAACGTGCACACATATTATAGACAGACCTATTGGTCCTTGCGAGGCTGTTTGGTTATGCTATGCTAACCAGTTTGCTAGGGTGAGGGAAAGTATATATATATATATATATATATGCAAGTAAATCACTGTAGGTGCGTGTGATCTAGGTATATGCTGATAACCACAAGGAAAGAAGAATACACGAAGTTCCCAAGCGCTTTCGTGTAATTCACATCTTCAGGGGTGAGTACAGACTAGTACTCACCCTGAAGAAGCAAGCTTTCAATTATATATATATATATATATATATATATATATATATATATATATATATATATATATATATATATATATATATATATATATATATATATATATATATATATATATATATATATATATCTTGATAAAATCACAGGGGAAAAGGGAAACAACGGAGCACCTTAGCTTTCGTCTTTATTCAAGACATCTTCAGAGGCAACTCGATTACATGGACAGAGAGTGGCTTAAATATACAGGGTGACCTTAAAAACATGAGGTAGGTGTTACGAACCACGCCATCTATTGTCATGATCTACCTACCCAGCAACGCCATCTGGGACGAAACCCGAGTATGACTAGTCTTAGTCACCACTCCGGGGTTTCCCTTCTCCATATCCTGGTTGTTGCGTCACCTCCTCCAAGTCTTCCTCATCAGCTCCAGATCGATTAGAGTTCAGTTCACTCTGGGAAGTGACCACACTAGGATCACCTATCCTGGAAATCTACGGCACAGTGACTACCTACCATCTTCTTCAATACTCAGCCTTACTCGTTAGACATCTCAGCTCCGCACTTAAGTATTTGTTATCCTATATTGCCTCCCCACCTCCACTTGCTTCAAATTGTTGTATGTCGTATAAATATGTATATACTGTTAAGCCAATGTTGC
>NW_024713129.1:37685539-37724996 GCF_018991925.1 Homarus americanus | reverse complement strand
AATATGCAAGTAAATCACTGTAGGTGCGCGTGATCCAGGTATATGCTGATAACCACAAGGAAAAAGAAAACACAAAGTTTCCAAGCGCTTTCGTGCAAAACATCACAGGGGTACACCGCGGTATCTTAAAAATATATACATTTCCGTCGGAACCGGTTATTAGGACAATTAAATATCTGTTTTCTTTATTATCTCATCTTAATTTACATAAATTGTATTTCAGAGACCTTTTATATTCATATATAACTAGTTTGAATATCCAGGTTAAGTCTTTCGGGTGCTTACCCCCACTCGAGGACTTATCCCGAACATTCCATTAATATTCTCGGACTACTAAATGGTAACCCGACAAAATTTGGTTAAAACATATGAATTACGAGTAGGAGGGCACTTTCGGGATACTAATAAACAACCCGTGTGTTTAAAAAAGGGGGGACTGCTGGACCCGTAGCTGTGAAGACTTGCCTTTTTTCTGCTGCGCGGTTGAGCAATCTGCAACTTCGTTGTGATTGGACACTCAATCCTAGCGGTTGACCTTACCCATCATAGGGACTGTGCAATTACCATCTCATATTGTACGCGAAATAATCAAGCCTCTGGAAATAAAATATTTGGGCTCCCAAGAATTTAGACTACTCCCCGTGCGTCTACGTCCTAGATTGGCCAATCAGCGGTGCCCCACGGTGGCGTGATACATGCACGTTTACTGCGGTGCTCTGATTGGCTGACCGAACGTGGCGTGGTAAGGAGACTGTCCCTACTCTGTAAGTCCTGTTCTTTTCCTTTTTTCATCCCCCTCATGCCAGTGCCGGATTTAGACCTGTGGAGGCCCATGGGCAGCCTCTTTGTGGAGGCCCCCCTCATTATAACTACCCAAGAGGGTGAGGTGGCGAGTGAAGCGAGCCTAAACATCTGGGAGTTCCGGGGGGCGCTGTAAGGCCCCCGGGAAAATTTTGAAATTTGAACACTTTGGAGAATTTTGAAGCCATATGCAGTTATATTGAGGAAATTAGAACATTGAGAAATTTTTAATTAACTGTATATTTATTGATAGTGTACAAATTCCCAACACACACACACACACACAAAAGTGAGACATGACTGGAGTCATTCATGTGGTTTCAAGTCGACCAGCCCTGATATAGCTACTACCGCACATGTGGAGGCCCCTGGTCAGCTGCCCACTTTGCCCACTCCTGAATCCGGCCCTGCCTCATGCACTTCGTTCCTTGAACAGGAGGCGGGACTTAGCGATACGGTCGATCCGGCAAGGGAACCTGTGAAAGTGCAGGACACCCCTTGTCCGGGGGTCACCGTTAGGTGGCAACATATATAGACATAACTTATAGTCACAGGTAACCTGGGCGCAGAACCCTACGAGCCCGACGCCCGTCCAAGAGGGGGGGAGGGGGTCACTGCTCCCAGGCAAGAGCCCTGTGTTTTAGGCAGGATTGTGATGTAAACAGGGAAGATGACCACAAGCATTAGGATTAAACATAGAGATAAGGGACACCCTATTGGAAGAGGAAAAGTGGCAGAAATCACTTATTACAAATTACAAGTCCCATGAACAAGAATATTCAGTACCAACGAAGGTTTCAAAGTAATTTGCAAAGACGACTTTGATTCAGACAAAATCCTCTGAAAAGAAGCCAGAGATGCTTTTTACAATGAAGGACTTGTTGTTGTCATGCCACCAGAACAAAAAGCAAAAGATCAGTTTTGTACGCCAAGTCGACCAGGAGATCGGGAGGAACACATCTGAAGATCTGAAAGATGAATTGGAACGTCAAAACAGTTGGATGAAGATCGAGGAAGTTATCAAGATAAAAGATTACACTCATGTTTTCAAGATTACCTTCGAATAAGTTCCAATGGCTGAAAAAATAACACAACAGGGCTTTCTAATATTTAACATGTCAGTAACACCTCATCAAATAAAGAAGGAAACATTTATCAATCTGCAAACTTGTTTTTCTTGTTACAAGTATGAAGAACACACAACGAGAGACTGTCCAGAAAAAGAGAAAAAGTACTGTTCAGACTGTGCTGGCGACGACCATACCTACACTGAATGTAAGAACCCACATGTTGGTTGTCTCAACTGTAAGAGAGACGGGAATGCACATATAGGACACAGGACGTTAGCAATGGCATGCCCAATAAAAAAAAGCATATGATAAAGTACAAGGAACAAGAAACAAGGAAAAGAACAAGAAAAGAAAGACACGACATACGTTGAAATAGCCAAGAGAGCTGTCCATGAGGCTCACATACCATAATCCACCATCTTAAACTTAAGCGAACCAATACATGACAAGGTAATGATCAGTATGATCCACGCACATCTGCACAATATCATTGCACCCGGATCATACAATGACGAGTTAAGGAAAACGTTTAAATTGAATAACTTACCGGAGATGATATTCCGAGAGAATCCAGAATCCGAAAAATTATTTCAGGCAACATACTTAAGTGAACTGAAAGAAAGACTACAGCTAGGAAAATGGTTTGAGCAAGGAGCAACAGCTGATACACAAGAAATACAAGCGACTGATAGAGACCACAGACAAATGACTAGAAGTGACAAAGAGAAGACAGAAACAACAAAATGGCAGTCTACAAGACAAAGGATAAAGAGGAGAGAAGAGAAGATGGAGACTAATCACAACCGACAAACTGAATCTGCTGAAGATATTGGATTAAAGGTGATCACTACACCAAAACATGGAATCCAACCAGGAGGGATAATAGCAAAAAATTGTGAAGGAGGGATATACAAGTGGACATATCAAGAAAAATCCCAAAGCGAAGAATACGTTTGGACATTAATCATTATGGACAAACTAAAGATTACGACCAATGACTTTAAAATACTAGACCGTCAGAGTTTAGAAGAGTCAAAAGCGGGAAACAGGATGATAGGTCTCCACTCCAACTGCCACAATCCAAGTTTAAGAAATAATGGACAACAGACAAACAGTAAGATCTTTAAGAAAAATACAACACAACGTAAGAAACTGGAAGACTGAGAGAATTAACCGAAGCAATATATATCTAGAAATTGACCCTGACAATATACTAATAAACAGTCATGGTGAGTAAGAAAACAACATAAAACTCTTTAACTATTATGTAAACCAAAGAAATAAATCAGGCGAGAAAAATGACGGTTAAAAGAAACTTAAAATATTAACTAATCGATGACTTCAGGATGAATTTCTAGCAATAAAAAAAAAACTAACACAGGAGCAAAAAAAGAAAATTATATTACTCCTCTCCCAGCCACACAAGAACCTGAGAGGGCTCACTAACTCACCAGAGTAAAAAAAAAAAAAAAAAGTATAATAGCACTATATCAATAAACCAATACTACAGTAATACAAAGGTCTGACGACCCAAGGGAGCAAAACAAAGGTGAAAAAACAATATAAATGATGAAGCGATCTGGTTGAGCCCAGATTCTGCCTAATCCTACTGTGTTTCAGTTTCACCACTTTCTTCAATCCTTAATAATCTTCTTTCACCTCATAACTCATGACTCCAAAGCCAAAGCCAAAAAAAAGGGTCGTTTAACTGTATGCCGTAAATATTACGATATATTCGTTTGTTTGTTATCTCAGGAAGATGTTTACACACAATTATTTTTTTGTTCTCTCAAGTTGAGGTACATTTATGATATGATAGTAATGAGTGATATAGGTTGTGTGTCGGCAAATGGCCTAACTCATTGGTCAACACAATGCAGGGATACAAACAAAGAGTTACTTATCAATGTTTATGTACACACATAGACGTCAGCAGTGGCAGTAGGATAATAATTATACACACACCTGTGTATATATTAGAATACACACACACACACACACACACACACACACACTACTACTACTACTACTACTACTACTACTACTACTACTCTGATATCACTCTGAATCGAGTATGATGAACATACAGCAATGATACAATGATATCAGTTATTAGGGCTATCACCTTCATTGGTGAGTTTTGAGGTGAATAAAGAGGCCGATACGGGACCGGCAGAGTTGTTCACAGACGTTTCACATGTGGAGGAATACATCGAGAGCAGGAGGGGCGGTGGAAGCGTCTTTCCTGCGTTGGCGCTTGTCTGCCCCGGTTTGTAGTCGGGCTAACTCGAAAGTATTGTCACTTTCTCGTGTGATGCTCCTCCAAGCATTACGATGTTCTGTAAACGACTCTCAGGTAAGGGGGTCGATTTGGCACTTTTCAGGTATGTCTTAAGTATCCTTATACCTTTTCAAATGCCCCGCCGGTGTTACGTTTACTATTCGTTAGGTGACTGTAAAGTAGCTGCTTTGGCAGTCTATGTCGTCCATGCGGGTAACATGGCCAGTCCAGCATAGTTGTTCATGTATAATGGTAGCCTCGATGCTCCTACAGTTGTTGTCAGCAAGGATGTAGGCATTTGTTCTCTTGTTTTCCAAGCGAACTCGGAGGATGGAATGTAGACTACGTTGGTGAAAGTTTTCAAGTGCCTTGAGGTGCCTCCTGTATGTGACCCATGTCTCGCTGCCATATTGCAGGGTGGGGAGGACCACTGCTCGATATACGTGTAACTTGGTAGTTAATTACAGCTCCCTACAGCTGAAAATACGGTTTCGGAGTCTGCCAAAGGCTTGAGATTCACATCTGATTCGATGCTGAATCTCTTCATTGATGTCCATGGCGGTTAACAGGTGGGAGTCGAGATACCGAAAGTGAGTAACATTAGAGAGGGTAGTACCGTTAAGATGGATGGATGGTGAAGGTGTGTCTTAACCAGGGGCAGGTTGAAAGAGAATCTGAGTCCTACGTACATTCACCTCAAGGCCGAAATGTGCATACGCATCTGCGTATGTGTTCAGGATCTCCTGTATGTCGCGTTCAGTGTGAGCAACAAGAGTGAAGTCGTCTGTATACTGAAGTTTATTAATGGAAGCTGCTGACACCTTTGTTATTGCCTGGAGTCGTCTTATGTTGAAAATACCCCCCTTCACCCGGTACTCGATGTCCATCCCACCGGCTAAATTGGCACTGGCACGAGTAAGGAAGGCAGCCAAGGAAATGGAAAAGTGAGTTGGTGCCAGTTCACACCCTTGTTTAACCCTCGTTTGAATGGGGAAGAACTCAGACTGGGTACCAATATACAGGACACTCCCGTTCATGCCATTGTGGAGTTTCCTCACAAACGGCTTCCCTGTTGACTGAGTCGAAAACCTTGGTTGGGTCGATGAAAGCCTTGTACAGGTCACAACGTTGTTATCTGCACTTTTCCTGTATCTGGTGGGCAGCAAAGATCATGTCAGTGGTGCCACGTGAGGGTCTAAAGCCACATTGAGATTCTAGGAGAAGTTTTCCTCCTCAGGAAGAAATCTGTTTAGGAGGACTCAGGCAAAAATCTTGCCAGCTACGGACAGCAGCAAGATCCCAACAGTCTGACCGGTCCCCCTTATTCTTATCAATATTGATGATGGAGGCGTCTTTAAGAGCTTGGGGGATTTCCTCCTTTCCCCATATATTCTCCAGGAGAGATGGCTTGATGGCCTTAGCTACCTTATCCAGGAATGGAGGATATCTGTGGGTCATCTCTAGATGCTGAGGGATCTGCTGGGTAGTCAGAACATTCACATCAGTGCTACGGTTGAGCATTGGATGGTATTGCTCTTTCCAGTGCTGAAGGATGAGTGAAGGGATGCTGCCCCACGAGTGATAGGCCTAGAAAATGTTTTAATGGAATTGAAAATTCGCACATCTTGTGCTGATCTGCATTTTTTTGTATTTTACATGCTTTATTTTTATACCAGTCATTCTTTAGAATGTGAAGTTACCGCTTTTTTCTTGCGGAAGGTATCAGCTTTGATCCGTGACTGAGGGTTGTTCCTCCAGTCAGTTAAAGCAGTACCTTTATCACTGATGAGTACATTGATTGTTGGGTCATTTTCATCAAACCAGTTCTCGTGTATTCTTTCGATCTGGTAGAGGGTTTCTCTGCAGGTTTTTGTAATGAGGAGTGTTGAGAATATCCCATTCGGCACTGGGATTTGGATTGTTCATTGTCGGGTTGTTTATCAGCCCATGTTCGAGCTGCGCTCTGAAAGCATGTGCTACCACTGGATCCTCCAAATGCTTAGTGTTAAAACCTCTTCGTAAGGCTTGTTGCCTTCGCCGTTTTGGGGCGACGTGAAGTGAGTGCTTGGCTCTATGGAGCCGATGATCAGCGTCTCAGTGGTCTGAGCTACGCATGGCACGAGTGATGAGGAGATCTCGGCGATCTCTTTCTCTGACAATGATGTACTCAATAAGATGCCAGTGTTTGGATCGTGGTGTTCCCACAAACCCTTGAACTTGTCAGCCTGCCTAATCAAGGTATTGGTGATAGTGAGGTTGTGTGCAGCACACTTGCTGAGGAGGAGTAGGCCGTTGGGATTGCACTTTCCTTGTCCATTCCTTATAATGGTTCCCTGTCAAATGTCAGCATCTATACCAACTTTGGCATTGAAATCACCAAGGAGCACAACCTTATCTTCTCTGAGGATAGAGGTTAGCACTCTGTGTAAGTCTACGTAAAAGGCCTCCTCATGTCATCCTCTGCACTCAGTGTTGGGGCGTATGCGCTGATGGAAGAGGCATGATGTGGGTGATTCACTGGGACTCGGAGCGTCATGGGGCGCTCGTTGATCTCAATAGGCATTTCAGTTAACCTGTGTAGGATGCGTTGGCGGATGGCAAAGCCACCTCCATAAAAGCGGTTTCTCTCTGCAGCAGGCTTACCCTTCCAGAAGAAAGTATAGCCAGACCTCCGTTCTGTGTGTTGACCCTTGTCTGAGATCCGAGATTCACTAATGTCAGTTATGTCGATGTTATACCTAGCCAGCAGTTCTTCTTTCAGGACGCTCATTTGTGCCAGTATCCAGAAGGGTCCCGAAATTCCATGCAGCGACCATAAGAGGTTGTATAGTTTGTTTTTGTTTGGATTTGTGAATTTGATTGAGTTTATGACAGCAAAAGGATGACCGTACTGGACTTTGTTGCCCAGACAGGTTTTTTTTTTTAGGCTGGCTATGTTTAGGGCACCTTTTCTAGCCCCCTCGCCATTTTGGGGCGACGTGAAGTGAGAGCTTGGATTTGACAAGTCGATGATCAGTGTCATAGTGGTCTGGGCCACGCATGGCACGGGTGATGAGGATATCTCGACGATCTCTTTCTCTGACATGTAGTCAATGAGATGCCAGTGTTTGGAACGTGGGTGTTGCCACGAACCCTTGAACTTGTCGGCCTGCCCAAACAAGGTATTGGTGATAGTGAGGTTGTGAGTAGCACACTTGCTGACAAGGAGTATGCCGTCGGGATTACACTAGCCTAGTACATTTCTCTCTATGGTTCCCTGCCAAATGTTAGCATCTCTGCCAACTCTGGCATTGAAGTCGCCAAGGAGCACAACCTTGTTTTCTCTGGGGATAGAGGTTATCACTCTGTCGAGGTCAGTGTAAAAGGCCTCCTTGATGTCATCCTCTGCATCCAGTGTTGTTGCATATGAACTGATGAAGAAGGTTTGACGTGAGTGATTCACTGGGACTCGAAACGTCATGAGGTGCGCGTTGATCCCAATAGACATTTCAGTTAGCCTGTATAGGATGCGTTGGTGGATGGCAAAGCCAACTCTATAAATGCTGTTTCTCTCCTCAGCAGGCTTACCCTTTCAGAAGAAGGTGTAGCCAGATCCCCGTTCTGTGAGTTGGTTCTCATCTGGGAGCAGGGACTCACTGATGGCTGCTATGTCGATGGTATACCTAGCCAGCTCTTTTTTTCCACAAGGACAGTTCTTCTTTCAGGACGTGCATTTGTGCCAGCATCCAGAAGAGTCCTGATGATTTCATGCATCGACCAGAAGAGGTGTATGGTTTGTTATTGTTTTGATTGGTGATTTTGATTGTGTTTTTCATCGCATAAGGATGACCTTATAAGGTGCAGTTGCCCAGTCTGGTTGCATTTTTAGGCAGGCTATGTTTAGGGCACCTTTTATAGCCCCCTCCCCATGTGGGGTGAGCAGAGTGGCTCCTCGAAAGGGCTGCTCAGTCGCACAGACATGACCGGATTACACTGCTGCCTAGATCCCAGTGCATAAACGACCATCTTATCTGTGCCGCTCATGTGCAGAGTTGTGACTAGAGACACCCGGCAGTCATTTCTGCCTGTCCCCGTCGCCACTCGTCCGTCGCCATATGACTTTTGGGGGCATTAGGGGTTTTGGTGATGATGATACAGTAGGTATGATGAGGTGGGTGATGGCTGTACGTGAGTTGATTTATGTGGCAAGGCAGAAGCGCAGGCTGCAACCACACATCTTGGCTCTCCCTTTTCCTGATCTAGTGGTGCAAGTGTTGCAACGACTGGGAGAGGGAGAGTTGCAATGGACTGCCGATAGCCCAGTTTGTTGGGTTTCGCATTAGTAGCCTGTCCATCGGGCATTGCCTTCGTCCGCCGGTGTAATCGTTGGATTTTCATGGTGGTCACCTCTTCCACCTACACCGCCGTTGGGGTCTTGCTGGAGCTCTGTAAGTATGTCTGCCTGATGCGGGGCCACACCGCAGATTTTTCGTTCGGGGTTTACTCCAGTAGCCAAGGTTAATCCGCAAGTCAGCGTGACGGTGGTTGATAGATGCCAGGACGTGTCCACGTGCCGGTGGGCCTATGCGCCGTCCCTCTGGGGCCCACTGCTACTCTGAGATCCCCTGCTGATCTATCCTGAGCCCACGAGGCACCCAGTTACCGTGTGTTGCCACGAGAAGGCACATCAGGATTCTTGATGGTGAGGAGGCTGTGTACTGGCAGCTGAAAGCGAGAGGGAGCAAGCAGTGCTTGCACTTTAACACTAACATAATACTGCCACACTAGACGCATTTCACCACCCTGTGTGTGTGGCTACACACCGCCACACACACACACACACACACACACACACACACACACACACAAATCAAAGTCCCTCTTCCTAATATAAGAGTTGTTCCTCGTGTCCGAAGCTGGCAGGCCCAAGTGCCATCATCTAGGTGTAAATTCTTAAAGACACCCACACAGACTAAGTTAAGAAATTGCATGAATGAGCGACAGAGAATAATCCAAGAAGACCGGACAATCCACCAACTCTACTGGCTAATCATTACCCCAGAACATGATCCTCAAATTGATTAACATTCAGGTCCGCAAATACTGCTGGGTAGACAAAGGCAAATGGTGTAAACAAACATGTCCGTAATTTCACCCTGCTCGGGGACTGAGACGAGCATACAGATCATTACACACACACACACACACCATTACCCAACCATCAGTAATTCAGGAAGACCACCATCCTTAAGGTATTTACCTGCTCTTAACTCTTAATCTTCAGTTTATATTGTTCTCTGGTAGACAAGTATGAGTGTGTGTATGTAATGATGGTTACCCAGCTTGCTCCCAGGAGAGAGAGAGAGAGAGAGAGAGAGAGAGAGAGACGCAGGGAATTAAGAAGAAATAACAGAAAATGGAGGGAGAAGATGATAAAAAAGATAAGAGAAAGGAAACCTTGGAGGAGAAGGGTGACGATGAATACAAGAAGAAGAAGAAGAAGAAGAAGAAGAAGAAGAAGAAGAAGAAGAAGAAGAAGAAGAAGAAGAAGAAGAAGAAGAAGAAGAAGAAGATACACACAAAAAGTTTCACATGTTAATGGTGATGTTAACAGTGAGACTGATGGTGATGTTAACTCTAAGACTGATGGGGATATTAACAGTGAGACTGATGGTGATATTAACATTGAGACTGATGGGGATATTAACATTGAGACTAATGGTGATGTTAACAGTGAGACTGATGGTGATGTTAACTCTAAGACTGATGGGGATATTAACAGTGAGACTGATGGTGATATTAACATTGAGACTGATGGGGATATTAACATTGAGACTAATGGTGATATTAACAGTGAGACTGAAGGTGATGTTAACTCTAAGACTGATGGGGATATTAACAGTGAGACTGATGGTGATATTAACATTGAGACTGATGGGGATATTAACATTGAGACTAATGGTGATATTAACAGTGAGACTGAAGGTGATGTTAACTCTAAGACTGATGGCGATATTAACAGTGAGACTGATGGTGATATTAACAATGAGACTGATGGTGATGTTAACTGTAAGACTGGTGGGGAAATTACAGTGAGACTAATGATAATATTAACAGTGAGACTGATGGTGATGTTAACAGTGAGACTGATGGGGATATTAACAGTGAGACGGATGGTGATGTTAAAAGTGAGACTATTGGTGATATTAACAGTGAGACTGATGGTGATGTTAACTGTAAGATTTATGGTGATATTAACTGTAAGACTAATGTTGATGTTAACAGTGAGACTGATGGGGATATTAACAGTTAGACTGATGGTGATGTTAACAGTGAGACTGATGGGGATATTAACAGTGAGACTGATGGTGATATTAACAGTGAGATTGATAGTGATGTTAACAGTGAGACTGATGGGGATATTTACAGTGACACTGATGGTGATGTTAACAGCGAGACTGATGGTGATGTTAACAATGAGACTGATGGGGATATTGACAGTGAGACTGATGGTGATATTAACAGTGAGACTGACGGTGATGTTAACAGTGAGACTGATGGTGATATTAACAGTGAGACTGATGGTGATGTTAACAATGAGATTGATGGGGATATTAACAGTGAGACTGATTGTGATATTTACAGTGAGACTGACGGTGATGTTAACAGTTAGACTGATGTTGATATATAACAGTGAGACTGATGGTGATGTTAACAGTGAGAATGATGGGGATATTAACAGTGAGATTGATGGTGATGTTAACAGTGAGACTGATGTGGATATTAACAGTGAAACTGATGGTGATATTAACAGTGAGACTGATGAGGATATTAACCGTGAGACTGATGGTGATGTTAACAGTGAGACTGATGGTGATGTTAACAGTGAGATTGTTGGTGATGTTAACAGTCATACTGATGGTGATATTAACAGTGAAACTGATGGTGATATTAACAGTAAGACTGATGGTGATATTAACTGTAAGAGTGATGGGGATATTAACAGTGAGACTGATGGGATATTAACAGTGAGACTGATGGTGATGTTAATTGTAGGACTCATGGGGATATTAACAGTGAAACTGGTGGGGATATTAACAGTGAGACTGATGGTGATGTTAACAGTAAGATTGATAGTGATATTAACAGTGAGACTGATGGTGATGTTAACTGTAGGACTCATGGGGATATTAACAGTGAGACTGATGGTGATGTTAACAGTGAGACTGGTGGGGATATTAACAATGAGACTGATGGGGATATTAACAGTGAGACTGATGGTGATGTTAACAGTGAGACTGATGGTGATGTTAACAGTGAGACTGGTGGGGATATTAACAGTGAGACTGATGGTGATGTTAACAGTAAGATTGATAGTGATATTAACAGTGAGACTGATGGGGATATTAGTAGTGAGACTGATGGTGAAATTAACAGTGAGGCTGATGGTGATGTTAACTGTATGACTGATGAGGATATTAACAGTGAGACTCATGGTGATATTAACAGTGAGACTGATGGGGATATTAACAGGGAGACTGATGGCGATATTAACAGTGAGACTGATGGTGATATTAACTGTAAGACTGATGGTGATGTTAATAGTGAGACTGATGGTGATGTTAACAATGAGACTGATGGTGATGTTAACAGTGAAATTGATGGTGATGTTTAACAGTGAAACTGATGGTGATGTTAGCAGTGAGATTGATGGTGATGTTATCTGTGAGACTGATGGTGATGTTAAAAGTGAGACTGTTGGTGATATTAACAGTGAGACTGATGGTGATGTTAACTGTAAGATTTATGGTGATATTAACTGTAAGACAAATGTTGATGTTAACAGTGAGACTGATGGGGATATTAACAGTTAGACTGATGGTGATGTTAACAGTGAGACTGATGGGGATATTAACAGTGAGACTGATGGTGATATTAACAGTGAGATTGATAGTGATGTTAACAGTGAGACTGATGGGGATATTAACAGTGAGACTGATGGTGATGTTAACAGCGAGACTGATGGTGATGTTAACAATGAGACTGATGGGGATATTGACAGTGAGACTGATGGTGATATTAACAGTGAGACTGACGGTGATGTTAACAGTGAGACTGATGGTGATATTAACAGTGAGACTGATGGTGATGTTAACAATGAGATTGATGGGGATATTAACAGTGAGACTGATTGTGATATTAACAGTGAGACTGACGGTGATGTTAACAGTGAGACTGATGGTGATATTAACAGTGAGACTGATGGTGATGTTAACAGTGAGACTGATGGGGATATTAACAGTGAGATTGATGGTGATGTTAACAGTGAGACTGATGTGGATATTAACAGTGAAACTGATGGTGATATTAACAGTGAGACTGATGAGGATATTAACCGTGAGACTGATGGTGATGTTAACAGTGAGACTGATGGTGATGTTAACAGTGAGATTGTTGGTGATGTTAACAGTCATACCGATGGTGATATTAACAGTGAAACTGATGGTGATATTAACAGTAAGACTGATGGTGATATTAACTGTAGGAGTGATGGGGATATTAATAGTGAGACTGATGGGATATTAACAGTGAGACTGATGGTGATGTTAATTGTAGGACTCATGGGGATATTAACAGTGAGACTGGTGGGGATATTAACAGTGAGACTGATGGTGATGTTAACAGTAAGATTGATAGTGATATTAACAGTGAGACTGATGGTGATGTTAACTGTAGGACTCATGGGGATATTAACAGTGAGACTGATGGTGATGTTAACAGTGAGACTGGTGGGGATATTAACAATGAGACTGATGGGGATATTAACAGTGAGACTGATGGTGATGTTAACAGTGAGACTGATGTTGATGTTAACAGTGAGACTGATGGGGATATTAACAGTGAGACTGATGGTGATGTTAATAGTGAGATTGACAGTGATGTTAACAGTGAGACTGATGGGGATATTAATAGTGAGACTGATGGTGATGTTAACAGTGAGACTGATGGTGATGTTAACAATGAGACTGATGGGGATATTGACAGTGAGACTGATGGTGATGTTAACAGTGAGACTGATGGTGATGTTAACTCTAAGACTGATGGGGATATTAACATTGAGACTAATGGTGATATTAACAGTGAGACTGAAGGTGATGTTAACTCCAAGACTGATGGCGATATTAACAGTGAGACTGATGGTGATATTAACAATGAGACTGATAGTGATGTTAACTGTAAGACTGGTGGGGAAATTACAGTGAGACTAATGATGATATTAACAGTGAGACTGATGGTGATGTTAAAAGTGAGACTGTTGGTGATATTAACAGTGAGACTGATGGTGATGTTAACTGTAAGATTTATGGTGATATTAACTGTAAGACTAATGTTGATGTTAACAGTGAGACTGATGGGGATATTAACAGTTAGACTGATGGTGATGTTAACAGTGAGACTGATGGGGATATTAACAGTGAGACTGATGTTGATATTAACAGTGAGATTGATAGTGATGTTAACAGTGAGACTGATGGGGATATTAACAGTGAGACTGATGGTGATGTTAACAGCGAGACTGATGGTGATGTTAACAATGAGACTGATGGGGATATTGACTGTGAGACTGATGGTGATATTAACAGTGAGACTGACGGTGATGTTAACAGTGAGACTGATGGTGATATTAACAGTGAGACTGATGGTGATGTTAACAGTGAGATTGATGGGGATATTAACAGTGAGACTGATGGTGATATTTACAGTGAGACTGACGGTGATGTTAACAGTTAGACTGATGTTGATATTAACAGTGAGACTGATGGTGATGTTAACAGTGAGAATGATGGGGATATTAACAGTGAGATTGATGGTGATGTTAACAGTGAGACTGATGTGGATATTAACAGTGAAACTGATGGTGATATTAACAGTGAGACTGATGAGGATATTAACCGTGAGACTGATGGTGATGTTAACAGTGAGACTGATGGCAGCGTGCTAACAGGAGATTGTTATGATGTTACCAGTCATACTGATGGTGATATTAACAGAAACTGATGGTGATATTAACAGTAAGACTGATGGTGATATTAACTGGAAGAGTGATGGGGATATTAACAGTGAGATCATGGGATATTAACAGTGAGACTGATGGTGATGTTAATTGTAGGACCTTATGGGATATTAACAGTAAACTGGTGATATTAACAGTGAGATCGATGGTGATGTTAACAGTAAGATTGATAGTGATATTAACAGTGAGACTGATGGTGATGTTAACTGTAGGACTCATGGGGATATTAACAGTGAGACTGATGGTGATGTTAACAGTGAGACTGGTGGGGATATTAACAATGAGACTGATGGGGATATTAACAGTGAGACTGATGGTGATGTTAACAGTGAGACTGATGGTGATGTTAACAGTGAGACTGGTGGGGATATTAACAGTGAGACTGATGGTGATGTTAACAGTAAGATTGATAGTGATATTAACAGTGAGACTGATGGGGATATTAGTAGTGAGACTGATGGTGAAATTAACAGTGAGGCTGATGGTGATGTTAACTGTATGACTGATGAGGATATTAACAGTGAGACTCATGGTGATATTAACAGTGAGACTGATGGGGATATTAACAGGGAGACTGATGGCGATATTAACAGTGAGACTGATGGTGATATTAACTGTAAGACTGATGGTGATGTTAATAGTGAGACTGATGGTGATGTTAACAATGAGACTGATGGTGATGTTAACAGTGAAATTGATGGTGATGTTTAACAGTGAAACTGATGGTGATGTTAGCAGTGAGATTGATGGTGATGTTATCTGCGAGACCTGAAGTGAAAGCCCAAAATCTCTTATAGTTTACCGGAAATTGTTGGTATCTCGTCTAAATTATGTTCCATTTTCGTCATCAAAACTGAATTATCTATCAATCTTAATAGTCTTAACGGTCTGGGTGAGAGGTTGGCTGAAGATAATTGTGTCATGAACCATAAAAGATCATCTAAATTGCAAAATGTTATCCCAATTGATCTATGATTGCTCTAGTTCTTTATATTTATGCGGAGAGTTAATGCTTTACGGGACTAGTATGTCAGTTATTTTTGGAGTAATGTTTTATTGGATTTAAACTGCCTCTCTTCTCTAAAGCCGTCTATTAATTGTCTAAATATTTAACTTTTAAAAATCTGGTTCCGGCCTGCGAGCACACTCTTGTTAGGCGAGTGTATCTCAGAAGGTCTAGCCGGACTGTTTACCTCAAATAACTCACTTGATAAAGTTGATCTTTTGAGAAAATTACGGGTTAGCTATTGGGCATTTCGGCTATAAACCACTAGTTATCGACGATTAAACAATCGTAAGCATTCAATTGGTCGTCTCGAAGAACCAGCCTCGTAAGTTCTAACTACCAGACGTCGAGGAAATTTCGGATTAAGTTATATAGATGCGAACCCTCGTTGGTAATTTACATGATTTTTCACCATCAGCCTCGAGCAACCGGGGTATTGTGTCGTTACCGATTCATTATCATTCCTTCTGCCCCGGCCCAGTGACAGTTGAAACGGAGAGTTTTTGCTAATCTCCTGCAGTATGGCCTCACCACCATTCAATGTGGCTCCCCTTTACAACCCGCAACTAATAATTATGTTTTGTCGGTATAACCAGGCCTAATTGTAAAGGGTAACAATTGTAACATTAACTGCCTATTTTCCTTGGCCAACAACTTATATAAAAGCATTATCTAAATTATATTTATGTTAAATTTGGGCTCTTAATAAACCATCTCCTGACTGATCTGATATCAGCTATATGGCCATTACACCCATGTGTGAAATTTTGTCATTTGCTTAGAACCTATTATGTATCAGAAAGAGAGAGAGAGAGAGAGAGAGAGAGAGAGAGAGAGAGAGATGGGGCCAAGCCGGGACCAATATGGAATTCTCCTTGGTATTCTGGTGAACCCTCCTCCAGCTCTTGGCCTCCTTGTTATCCTTGTATCTTCTGACTTGTTACTGTCGCTGTAACTCCTGCTTTCGTACAGTGGGTGTTGTTGTTTACCTAGTGTGCGATCGAAAGGCCAAGTATTTTTATCCCACCAGTAAACTATAACTGTCACAGGTACACGAATGATAAAACGAAATAGAAAATGTGAAATATTTAGTTTACTACAACTGTCAAGTTAATACTTACTACTTTGACTCTACAAATATGAAAGAAACGAATATTATTGATTGTAATTGTTGTGTGGATCAAGTAACAATTTCATCATCGCTGTGTCTTAGGCTAAACGCCAAAGATAATTGTAGCGTGGCTGGAGGTTATAACGGAGGAGTTTCACTAATTTAACCGAATATTTTATAAGCATCGATATTACTTTTTTTCAACAGCTTTTAGTACCAACCAAGCTAGGCCAGCAGTGACAAGCAATAACACAAAAACACACCTCAGATAAAGCGGGTATTGCAGGCGGACAGTACCAGTCTTTTAGGATCCTCGTTAATGTCCAGTAATAGTAATTCGTAAAAGTCATCTGGTTTGTGAGGGCTTGAGTGGTAAGTGGTGAAAGGCTGGAACTATCAGTAACACTGCCAATATAAGAAGGTGGCCATGCAAGGTTGTAACAAGATCTTAGTGTGTTAACAACAGTGTGTGGCACGATTTAATGGCGTGTCATATCAGTGGTAAATGTACCTTTCTAAAACTACCAGAATATTATGTATATATATATATATAAATATTTATATATATATATATATATATATATATATATATATATATATATAGTCTATTTTTAGTCCATATAAACAGGTGGACCTCACCAGCCAGGACTCGAACCCTTGACCTACTGTGACCTAGGAGTGCTACCATCAACCCACAAAGACACTCAAAAAGCAGTCCTAGACTGTTATATTTCTCACAGAAAGCTCGTCTATCGACTCTGATATATATATATATATATATATATATATATATATATATATATATATATATATATATATATATATATATATATATATATATATAAAATATATATATATATATATATATATATATATATATATATAAATATATATATATATATATATATATATATATATATATATATATATTTATTAGCTCCAATAAACAAGCGGACTTACTGTACATACTTGTTCATATTAGGATGCCTGAATCTACGACTCCACGAGCCAATGACTGTCACAGTCATGGGCTTGTGGCCGGGTTCGAATCCTGGCGGGTTGAGGTGTTGATATATATATATATATATATATATATATATATATATATATATATATATATATATATATATATATATATATATATATAAATTTTGATTTTTGCCATTAGCAGCAAGTATATATTAGATTTTTTGCCAGTTCCTACTCTGGGAGCATTCAAATATAGAACTGTCTATGAAAGCAGCATTTGGAAACACCAGGTTTAGGGCCAACCATCTTTAGGGACTGTCCATAGCTCATGGGGCTAGTGGGCCGTGGGTTCGAATGTTCGAAACTCCGGCGGGTTGAGGTGTTGATTGTATGTAGAAGTCCGTGCTATTATTAATGAAATATATATATATATATATATATATATATATATATATATATATATATATATATATATATATATATATATATATATATATATATATATATAAAAAAAAAAAAAAAAAAAAAATATATATATATATATATATATATATATATATATATATATTCATATATATAGATATATACACATATATATATACATATATATATATCCATGAACACTTGGGCCGTTCCGTTCGAAGAGGCTAGTTAATCACACATCCACCACATTCAGATATTCGTAAAAACGCCCACCAACATGACCACCCGTTTTCGCCGTCCGATTTCTCAGTTCTTGGCAGGAGCGACTGTGAGACGGACCTCCTCATTAGGGAAGGATTACACCAGTATAAAGACTAGCCATCCATTTGTGATATGGCCTCTTGTGAATTGTTGTTTTTTCGTACTAAGGCTCGTCTGAATTATTTCACACTTTTTATTCCTGATTTTAGCTTTGTATGTAGGTCTCTCGTCATTTTTGTCGGTTTTAAATTGGATTTCTTTTTCTTTTTTTTATCGTAGGTAAATTTTCGTATAATGTTATGTTTTTATTGTATATCACCTGAATTTTTTAAAACTTTTTCAAAACTTTTGTTTTCTAGGCTCTGATGATGGAAAATGATTATTTCCGAAACGTTAGCCATTAAAAGAAGCCTAACTTGGTCAAGATGTTTGTGTTTTCGCTGGTTCTCCTCTTCGTTATAAAACTACGCTTTCTACGTAACAAGTCCATTGCTGAATTTATATATATATATATATATATATATATATATATATATATATATATATATATATATATATATATATATATATATATATATATATATATATATATATATATATATATATATATATATATATATATATATATATATATATATATATATATATATATATATATATATATATATATATATATATATATATATATATATATATATATATATATATATATGTGTGTGTGTGGAAGTAAATCACTGTAGGTGCGCGTGATCCAAGTATATGCTGATTATCATAAGGAAACAAGAAAACACGAAGTTCCCAAGCGCTTTCGTGTAATTCACATCTTCAGGGGTGAGTACATACTCAGGAGTTATACTTGACATGGCTAATATATACAGTTGAGGAGAGTGAGATCAAGTCCCTAAAGGACAACAGGTGTCCACAATGTTCCGGTCATAAGGCAGTGACCCTTACTAATCTTCTTAATAAAAAAAAAATTGACCATGCCATCTCCAAGTACAGCAGCTCTCCGTAGTCAGGTCATAGAATAAGATGACCCAACCTTCTCACCTGTTTGCAAATCTTCTTAATCACAAAATTATCCAGTTTGTGCATACCATTACTCAAATTCATGTTGACAGATTCGGTATGTTTAATGAGACTTGATTCTATAATATTCCTACTGACAATTGAATTACAAGGTAATATTGAGGAGGCATTATCCCAGTCAATGCAATGCTTATTATCTCTCATATGAAGTCCCTAGGACTTGATCCTCCCTCTACTGTATATATTAGCCTTGTCAAGTATAACTCCTTAGTCTGTACTCACCCCTGAAGATGTGAATTACACGAAAGCGCTTAGGAATTTCGTGTTTTCTTGTTTCCTTGCGGTTATTAACATATATATATATATATATATATATATATATATATATATATATATATATATATATATATATATATATATATATATATATATATATATATTTCATTTTTAGTCCATTTATTGGATCACCTGAAGAATTGTCACCCCAGAGTTTGGCAGGGTGACAATTCTTCAGGTGGCAACACACTAAGTGACAATTCTTCAGGTGGGATATTCTGGGGTGACGATTCTTCAGGTGATCCTATATATATATATATATATATATATATATATATATATATATATATATATATATATATATATATATATATATATATATATATATATCAGATTGGATCGAAAATATTTGTAGGTCGCTACCGAGTGTTGAATTTTCACCAATAAATGCAACATGAGGTGTTTCATCAACATATACATAATTATTATAAAACGTTTTAGCGATATACCATATTAAGGCAAAGAGTTCGTTTAGAACATTCTAACGTGTATAAAACTCGTCTCATTCGCGGTTCAGTCAGTCAAGGCCATCAGTTGAAGTGAGTGATTGGTAGCGAGAGCAGCACTACTGCTGGTACGAACTTCTGCTCTTAGGATACAGTTTATCAGTTTTGATGCAGGTAAACTGATTATATAACATGTCACTTTTAACTAGAATATAAAATTACTTCCTTATTAAAAATTACAGTTGCTACATCTATTTATGCAAATTAAAATGAGTAGCCTACTATATAGTTTGTGTTTGTGATACCCGTTAGAGTGCCACTTGCCCGATTTTTATGATGCAATAATGTTCAAACTTTCCATTAACCATATGACAATTATCAATCATTCATAGAATTTATAAAGCATGTGGCATACGTTTGCAAGGTAATTTGTGCTCCAAGTGTTATTTTGCACTGGGGTCAAATCACAATGGGATAATTTTCTTTAATAAGGTCGAGAACTGTTAGTGTATCCCATGTACTTTTTATCACAGATGTTGATTTACGAATGCTGCTACTGGAAGCATAAACACCAGAAAGTGATGCCAGTGTTTGGCTGATTGGTCCACCAGGTGGAGAACTTCAGGAGTGGCTTCATTTTTTCGTCACCATTTGACGGAGAAGAAAATTGTGAAAGAAAGTGCTACTCTAACGGCGAATGCTGTGATGATGAACTTTGCAGGAGTAAGAACGCATTCCCCACAAGACTGAGGGAAGCAACTAATTGACGCAGTAGTCCAAAATCTTCGAAAGTGGAAGAAGGTGAAAAATCAAAACAACTCAGCCAAAAGGTCAGCGGCCTTGAACAGAAAGAAAGGCCTTCAATTCTTCCTCGATTGGCTTTTCGACATAGCCCACAGCAACGCCTTACACATCATGAAGATCGAGGAGGACAAACTATTCCTTCAGCAACCTTGAAACCAGGGCAGAGCCCACCTGGTTGCATGGGATCAGTCGATTGCAACCTTGCAAAGAAGGAGACAAGAATGGCTGATCGATTATTGCAAGCAACAAAACGGCAACTTGAACAAGAAAAGAAGACCAAAATGTGGAAGGAAAGGATTGATCTGGTTTCATCATCTTCTAGCAGTGCGGAAATCTCGGAGGATGAAGAATCACCAGGACCATCAACTTTGCCGGCATCACCTTCAAAGCGTCCACGGAAGCTAGTGGTCAACCAACATGTCTGTGCAGCCCTCGATCGGACAAGTCTCTGACCGAAACTCCATGTATATCCTGGCAACTACGGCTCGGAATATGGGCCAAGAAGTCTCTTATTTAACTATCAGTCGATCCTCAATTCGCCACCATCAAATCCAGCACCGTGAGAATATAGCAGCCATCATCAAAGAGAAGTTCTTCCTTATGGCGTCACTTGTCATCCATCGGGATGGCAAAATAATGACTGACATCATTGGCAGGGATGTCGTAGACCGTCTCCCAATCCTGGTTTCAGGAGGCAATGCAACCCAACTCCTCGGCATCCCGAAACTACTGTTTGGCACCGGAAAGTCTGTGGCGGATATTGTCAATAAGGCTATTGAAGAATGGTCGGTGAAAAACAATGTTGTGGCGATGTGTTTTGACACGGCAGCCACAAATACAGGTGGAATGAATGGAGCCTGTACTCTGTTGGAGCAGAAAATGGAGAAGGAACTCTTACATCTTGCCTGTCGACATCACATACTTGAAATTGTTTTGGAAGCAGCCTTCACGGCAGTGATGGGTATATCGACAGGTCCAGATATTCTAATGTTTAAACGTTTCCAGCAGAAATGGGGTTTAATTGACAAAAGCATCCCCTCTACGGTGATGGACACACGTCCAGATCCCTGGTTACTAGAAATTGCGGACGAGATCATCAAGTTTGCGACAGAACAACTTGAAATTCACCAGCCCAGGGACGACTACCGAGAGCTCCTGAGCTATCGATCATCTTCCTTGGTGGGGTTCCTCCTCGTGGTATCAGTTTCAAGGCACCAGGAGGCCTCCATCGCACTAGGTGGATGGCTAAAGTCATCTATTCTATGAAACTCTGGATGTTCCGGGTTCAGTTCATGCTGACTCCACGGGAGGAGACAGGTCTAAAAGCGGTTTGTGATTTCATCAAGGTATATCTTAAGGCCTGGTATCTCGCTCCTGTGCCCCAGCTCGCTCCGGCACAAGACCTCTGGCTGTTGAAAGAGCTCCAACGATACCACAGTATCCATCCAAAGATTTCGGCAGTGACCCATCTCTGGTACTTAAGTGAGCGCCTTGTTCCTTTGGCACTATTCGATGACTCGGGATCAATCACTCTGGAAGACAAAAGGGCGATGGCACAGAGGATGCTCCGTATAACAGATGAGATGGATCCAGTGAAGAGGGCTGTCGTGGACGTATCTGCCATTCAAGAGAAAAGGATCAGTTCTTTCTTTAACGGACGATCCAAGGCATTCTTTCGAATTTTGGGGCTAGATGATAGTTTCCTTCTAAAGACCCCAGAGGACTGGGAAGCAGATTATGCACTCCAGAGGGCCAATGAGGTAGTCATACACCTGAAAGTTGTTAATGATCTGGAAGAAAGAGGAGTTGCACTCATGACAGAGTACAACAAGCTCATTACTGCTGATGAGGAATAAAAACAATACCTCCTCGAGGTCGTGGCAGACCACAGGAAGCAATTTCCTACACCAAAGAAGTCTGCATTGGTCTTGTATTTACTTGAGCCTTGCCCCTAAAAACAGAAGATTAGTCTGTATATTGGTCCTCCCATCAGATCTGACTTTGTTGCACATTATTATTATTGTGAAATGTCTTCATTGGTAGCGACCTCTAAATATTATTCTAATGTCATGCAATTTTTACATCATTATTATTATGTCAAATATAACATTTTTGCGGGGTGCCCAATCAAATTTCATTGTTTCATTTTTATACCCTGTTTTTGGACCACATATATATATATATATATATATATATATATATATATATATATATATATATATATATATATATATATATATATATATATATATATATATATATCAGTTATTAAATTAAAAGCAATGATAGATAGTTTATCAGTCTGAATAATGTTACGGGTGTCCCAAGAAAGTTATTAGTTAGGCGGAAAATATGTCACGTAGGCCTAACACGAGGCTGGCTGTTTCTCAGTCACGCCAAAGCGATCGGACAGACAGGACGTCCCTGCTCGTCCGTCCACAAACGGTCACGTGTTCTAGTCACCTGTGTTGCGCTATTGCAGTATAACAAGTAAGTCTCATTCGATCTCAGACAGGGTTTAGATAGGGCAGTGATAAAGTTATGAAGAGCTAACAGTGAGTTAATTTCAGGGTTTCCGTCAGAACCCACTTGACTGCGAGAGATTGACTGCCGTTTGAGACTGCCTTTGATTGAGGATTGGCGATTGTCGCCGTTGGACCGAGCAGTGTAGGCTTGTCACTGGTTAGTGGGGTAGCAAAGGATCTCTTGAGTGAACCTAGCCGTCTGGGTGCCCAGCTAACGATGTGACGATCGTTTGGGGTCATCAGCTCTCCTCTACCTCGGCTCACAATACCACATATCTCAAGCAGCTTAGTGAAACCCTTTTACTAACGGGAAGCTAAAGCTTCTCTCAACTGTACAAGGTCTGATTGGCTCACTCCCTTCCGTTTCATGGATGTACTGGGGGTAAAGTGAAGCCAGCTGAGTGATACAGGGTGGCACACTGGGACCAAGAGTCCAGTGGACCTTAGAGGTACATTTTCCAAGGTGGAGAAAGGCTGATTTGGGCCTTAAACTACGGGTGCCTGTTGGTTGTGCCTTAAAAGACTATGGAGTGCAGGAGGAATCTGTGTGTGTGTGTTAGGTTAGGAATCATGGTTCACAGGTTTTGGTGGACTCAGTAACTTCTTAATAATAGTGACAATATTTTTGTGTGTAGTTAATACTATTTTTTCAGTTACTAATGTATGCTGTGTGCATTTAATTTTTCTTTATAATTCCGATCTCAGGAATAACCTTGTTCCCCAGAGTAGAGTTTAAGTTAGGTTAGGAGGTGTGCATCTGTTGGGGTAATATAATTTTGTTGAGTGCCCTGAAGGCCTACTCAGGGTGGAGTTAATAAGTTCTGTTTTTTTATACCATTTTCTCAGTGCTGGATATCATTTTGTTGGGTGCCCTTAAGGCCTATTCATTGTAGAGTTATTGATTTCCTATTTTTTTATAACATTTTCTCAGTGATTGATATTATTTTGTTGAAAGCCCTTAAGGCCTGTTTCATGTGTGCAGGCAACATTTCTTAATTCTTTAAATTTATTGTTGTCTAATGAGGCATTGTCTGAATTTCTAATATTTTCAATATCATGTATAACCTTTATTCCCCAGACTAGTGTTTTAAGTTCAGGTTAAGAGGTGCGCATATTGGTGTACCATTATTTGATTGTGTCTGTAGTGTTGGAAGGAATATAAGTGTCTAAATTTTACAGTGTGTCTCATTCATCCCAGTCACAGACGCTATCCTTCCATGGGTCACGGACAATTCATTTTGTTTATTAAATTTAAGTCTTCTTGTGCTGGTTCGGGATTTCTCTCAAAGGGGCGCTTCCACTGCAATTACCATCTAATAATCTTTAATAAACCCCAAGTCTAGTGAGAAATTAAAGTCCAGTAATTCCGACCGGTTACAAATGGTGTCTCTGAAAGGTTCCCCGACTATTTGACAATCCCATATGCAGTCGCCTGTACTCAAAGTGTCCGAAGCTTGTGCTGAAGGCAGTCTTTGGTCGGTCTGAAGGTTTTACTTCTATCTGGTGATATCCTGCTGCCAGATCAAACGTTGAGAAAAACTGGGCCCCTGTCAGAGATTCTAGAGTTTCATTTATCCTAGGCAGAGGAAACGCATCGCGTACCGTGACCTTATTTAAGTCACGATAGTCAATGCAGAACCTCAGCGTCCCGTCCTTTTTCCTCACTACTACAATGGCGGCAGAGTACGGACTCTCACTATTGTTACGAACCCCTCCACCCAGCACTACGAACCACGCCATCTATTGTCCTGATCTACCTACCCAGCACCACGAGCAACGCCATCTAGGGACGAGACACGAGTATGACTCGTCTTAGTTACCACTCCGAGGTTTCCCTTCTCCCTATCCTGGTTGTTGCGTCACCTCCTCAAAGTCTTCTTTGTCAGCTCCAATTCGAGGAAAGAGCACTTGGCTCTGGGAAGTGACCACAGGATCATCTATCCTCTAAACCTACGTGCAGTGACCACCTACCGTCTTCTACAATACTCAGCCTTACTCGTCAGCCATCTCAGCTCCTCACTTAAGTACTTGTATTTTGTATTAACTCCCCCACGTCCACTTGCTTCAAGATTGTTTATGTTGTATTAATATGTATATACTGTTAATGTTTAGGTTAAGTTTGGTTAAAGGTAATTTATAAGCTGAATATTTTGTTAAGGGATTTATGGTACTCTATTATATACAACGAAAACTCGCATCCTTTGTCTACCCTTTTATAGTCCGATTGTCTTTGTTTTTTTTATTGTTGTTACCTGTTGGGATCTGGGTAGACGTATAACTATATTCTAAATCCCCAACTCGTAACACTATGCTGAATTACTCCCTGATCTAACAGCTGGCTAATGTGCTGCTTCACCTCTGGTACCTGGTTTGGAGGGATCCTCCGGTATGGCACCCTAACTGGTCTGTCTGAAGTCACTGGGATCTCATGCTGAACCCTAATAGCCTTTCCTATGGGCTGGCCCTCCCCTTCAAAAATATCACTAAACTCTTCTATTAAACCCCTAACTGCAATCTCTTGTTCCTCATTCATTTTCTCCGTGTGCACTTTGACCTCTGTACGGGCATCCGATTGAACTGTCCTCATATACACCTCCTCACTGATGTCTGCCTCGACTTCCGTCCCAGAAGCCACTTTCCCAATCCGCCAATTGCCCCTCAAGTTCTTACGACGATCAGACAGATTTGCCACCAACACCTGGGTCATGCCTCTCACCACTCTTACAGCTGTCGGCAACACTATCACACCCTCAGGCATCCAACCTTCATCCTCCATTGTTAGAGGTTCAATCACTACTTCTTTGTTAGCTACCTGGCTTAAAGAGGGAACACATACTGATAGCAACCGAGTACTCCGGGGAGGAATGGTTGGGCTTTTCTTCCTCTCCGTCATACAATACCCCAGGCTGCTGGCCTCTATTGCACATAACTGCCTAACCTCATGCAAGCAATTTTCCCACTGAGCGGTGCTCCTCGCTTCCCTTCACAAGTGATACATGTGCGGCCAGATCTCCGCAACCTCCCCCAGCATATTCATCCTCAACAACCCAACATGCGATTGCCCCTTACCCTGGGTCTCAATCCCTGAACAAACCAACAGCCCCACATCAGTGACTTCCACCCCACATACGACCATAGTGACCTGAATACACCCCACACACGGTACTGGAAACCCTGACGCCCCTTTTACCCTTATTCGAGTGGGCTGCAGCACCACGCCTGCATGATCCAGCTCCCGACGGTAGAAGTGTTCATCAATTAACGACACTTCTGCCCCAGTATCTGCTAAACCCTACATTTCACGACCCGCTACCAGCACCGAAACCTTAGGACACTCTGATTTTAGCCTTAAGGTACCTTCTGTCATGATTAAATTTGTCATGCAGACCACGCTTGACCACGGGTCCGCTTTCTCTTGGTTCGTAATATCGCCGGTGGAATCTATTGGTGAGGCCAGGAACGGTTGGCAGGGACTGCCTGGCCTTGACCATTTCTCGACCGCCAGTTCCGATTGTTATTTCCAACTCTATACTGGCCATTGGCCACGTATCCCTTTGGGACACGCTCTCCAGGTCCGGACCTGTTCGTGCAATTGAAACTGAGGTGGCCCTCTTGTCCACACGCATTGCACATCGGGAGAATCTAGCCCCCAGCCTGCGGTTCGTTCTCTCTTCCCTTAGTCAGCGGTACCTCCCTCAAAGCCGCTCGTTTATGTTCCGTCTCTCTCAGCCCCGTGATCCACACATCTAGACTACGGTGAGGATACTTCTGGATCTCCTCCAATAACCACATACGGCTTTTTTCCTCCTTGAGCCCCCGAGTGATTGCATCTCCCAACAGGGCCTTATCATATTTATGTCCATGGTGGTTCAACTCATCGTTTAAATCGAGCATAGCATCATAATATTCAAGAAGTGTTTCGTTGCTCCGTTGTTTCCAATTCATCACCTTCTGAATGGCGTCGTACGTGGCCGTCTGCCCGCCGTATTGCTGCTTCAAATAACAAGTTAATTCATCTACGGTTTCCCAGTCTCTGCGTGCATTGTATACGCGATCTGCCGCAGGCCCCGCAAGATGCCTTATTATGAATTGGATTCGACTGACTTCGTCTCCGTCTAGCAGCTTGAGGGTTTGGTCAACCTCTCTTTACCACTTCCCTACCTCTACTCCTGGCCTACCGTCGAACTTAGACATGGTCAACCCGGCCCCGAGACTAGTTCCCTCTCTACTATTGTCTCTCCTCATCTCCCACATTGTCTCATCGTGCTGTATTTGATACTGTGTCTTTACCCTATCTAGTGCATCCCTCAACTGAGCTAGGTGTTGTTGATGTTCCTTCTCTAACTGTTGTAATTGTGTGTGGTGCTCCCCCCTTAACTGTTGTACATACACTCCATACTCCCCCCTGATTTGGTTCGCCCATGCCTGAGATTCCCCATTGATCTTCCCTTCTAACTGTTCCAATCGTTTCTGGTACTCTCCCCGGATTTTCCCCTCTAGCTTCCCAATACGTTTCACGAGCTCTTCTCTCAACCGCACCAACCCCGGGCTGTCTCTCCTTTTCTCCGAGTAACCCCGCACCGTCAACCACAACAAACCCATTCCCACCGCGAGCATGAGTAGAGCTGGGGTCACACTCTACCGTTTCCATCCACTCCATGATTACGCCCATTATCCCAACTACAGAACTATCAGTCACGAAATAAAAATAACTGGGCTCTGCTACCATTGTAGTAGTGAGGAAAAAGGACGGGACGCTGAGGTTCTGCATTGACTATCGTGACTTAAATAAGGTCCCGGTACGCGATGCGTTTCCTCTGCCTAGGATAAATGAAACTCTAGAATCTTGACGAGGGCCCAGTTTTTCTCAACGTTTGATCTGGCAGCAGGATATCACCAGATAGAAGTAAAACCTTCAAACCGTCCAAAAACTGCCTTCAGCACAAGCTTGTTCTTGGTTTTGGTAGGAAGTTTTCTATCACTCAACGGTGTGTTAATCCGCTTACTATTGCTAAAGGTTTAATCAACCTGGAAAAGAATAAGTCGTCAGATGTTACAAATGAAGATATTTCCATAGCTAAAGGTTGTATACATAATGTTTTACATAAGAAATTTGCTTCAAACATTCCAAAAAGATTTGAAACAGCCTTGATAAACTTGAAAAGAAATAAGAATATCCATATTACCAAGGCTGATAAGTCTAATGCTATTGTTATTTTGGATAAAAGTGACTACAATGATAGGATGAATTCATTACTTAGTGATGAAAGCACGTATTGTGAGCTTACGAAAGATCCCCTGGAAAATATTAATAAGTTATCTAATTCCAAAATGAAGATGTTATTGAAAAAGAACCCCGATCTCATCAAACAGCTCTCTCAAATCAATCCCACTTTACCTTATATGTATGGATTGATCAAAACACACAAGCTTAATAATCCTTTACGTCCTATCGTGAGTTCTGTGGGTTCTGTTACTTACAAATTATCCAAGTGGCTGGTAAAGATGCTATCCCCTCCTACAGGCCAAATATCTAATTCACATATACACAATAGCAGTGATTTAATTGATAAACTCAAGAAACACAATGAACCTTGCGAATTAATAAGCTTTGATGTAAATTCACTGTTCACTAGAGTACCTGTGAAAGACTTACTTTCATTTCTTAAAGATAAATTACTACTGTTAGATTTAACTATTGAACATGATACTTTCCTGAAATTGATAGTTATGCGTAACTGACAATGTGTTTAGAGCAAATGGGAAGTTCTACAAGAAAATATCTGGCATGAGCATGGGTAATTGTCTTTCTGCTCCTCTAGCCTGTATTTATATGGAGTTTTTTGAGTCTAGATTACTACCCAATATAGTGGACTTTATTCCTCCATGGTATAGATATGTAGATGATGTTCTTTGTCTTTGGCCTAGAAACAGTGACCCATTGGAATTTTTAGACAAGCTTAATGATATTGTCCCTAGTATCACATTCAAAATTGAAAGAGAAATAAATGGATCCCTTCCATTTCTTGATATGCTTATCATGAGAAATGGCCAAAACTATAAATTTAAGGTATATAGAAAGCCCACACAGGTAGACAGTTTCATTCACTTTTTATCGAATCACCTTGAGTCTACCAAAATGTCAGTTTTTTCTGCTATGTTCTTAAGATGTCTGCGTATTTGTGACTCTGAATTTATTGACGATGAATTGAAACACATTCGTTCTATTGCACAGAAACTCGGGTACCCTTCTGTGTTTGTTGATCGTTGTTTTAAAAGGGCTAAAAAAATCCTTTTATTCCTCTCAAACCAGACAAGTTACTACACTTAAGAATATTTTGACTCTGCCCTATCGTAATGAATTTGTCCCGTTAGTTCGGTCCCTCAAGCTTCTAAATATTAATGTTGTTTTCAAGTATGACTCAACCATTACCAATATGTTAATAAGAAATAGCCCAAGTTTGAATGTAAAAGGAAGTGTTTATTGTATTCCATGTAGCAAATGTAATTGTAATTGTGTAGGACAAACAGGAAAAACACTGCAGCTCAGAATCAAACAACATAAGTATAATATCAGAACTGCATCTGAAAGCAGTGCCTTGTTCGTTCATGTTAGGAATAATAATCACCCCATTGCTTGGGAAAAAAGCTTAGAAGTATTCAAATCATCTTGTGTCACAGAAAGACTTCTGGTTGAAGCTAGTTTGATTAAGGTATTAAAATCAATAAACCTTAGTGATGGTCAGTTCAAAACTGATAATATGTTACATAAATTTATTTGTCAGTGGCCCAAGGTTAAAAATGCTAAACCTTTGATCTAGATGTATGATAGTTATTTTGTGGGTCCCTTATTTCTGACCTGACCTGGCTAGTCACGTCACCACCCTTCTCTTAAGCTCCTCTACGTGTGTGTTGGTGTGGGGATTAGTGGATGACATCATTATGACCTGACCTCATGTTTTTAAGGTCACCCTGTATATTTAAGCCTCTCTCTGTCCATGTAATCCAGATGCCTCTGAAGATGTCTTGAATAAAGACGAAAGCTAAGGTACTCCGTTGTTTCCATTTTCCCGTGTGATTTTATCAAGATTTATCTTATCCACGTTTTCATTGTGTATTTACATGAAATATATATATATATATATATATATATATATATATATATATATATATATATATATATATATATATATATATATATATATATATATATATATAAACAAACTGTATGTGGGTGTAAGCAGGGTATGGAATATAATATGCTGGATAGGAACCGTAGTGACTGATATAATAAATAGTTTCATACATCAAAATTATGAGATAAGGAACATGCTAAATGTAACATGCGATGTTGAAAATATGTTGAACATAATATATCCGTCTGTTGCATACGTCCACCATAGCCAAGAGCACTGCACCTTCCCTCTGTACCTTTACCCACTCGTCACCCGTCGTTAAGATCCTACCACCACCACCACCCGTCACCCGTCATTACAACCCCTTTATCCGTCACTACCACCCGCCAATCACCACCACCAGTCTTTCACCCGTCACCATCACAAACCTATCATCTGATACCGCCACCCTTCACCAGTAACCGTTGCTCCGTACCCACCACCAAGGTCCCTCATGCAACACCTTCTCCCGCCACCCGTCACAACCACCTCTAACTCACCTGTCACCAATACCTCTAACTTATTCGTACCGTGTACCTCTCACCCGTCACCACCATCCATCCTTCACCTGCCACACCAACATTCATCCTCCCTTGTCACCTCCATTCATCCTTCACAACCATCCATCTATCACCCATTACCACCACCCACCCTTCATCCATCATCACCACTTATTATTCACCCGATAACACCATCAATCCTTCCCCCATGACCTCCAACCATCCTTCACTCGTCACCACCATCCTTCCTTTCATCCACCACCACCATTCACCCTTCACCCGTCACCACCATCCATCTTTCATCCGTAACCACCACTGCAATGTTTGTCTCTCAGACCAAAGCCTACAGCCCATAGAACAACATGTGTAGCAGAAACTAGAGGAGCAGGTGTACACCCCACTTATGTCGACCCACCCTACAGTAATTAAATGAGATTAATAAGACCTGACCTAACCAGGACTACGAAGTTCTTGCCACTCTGTGGTGAGAGAACAGATAACATGATCTTGTTATTCAAAGAAATTGCCCTCCAGCAAGCAAACCGACAGGAGACAGAGTCCAGCGCCCGCCGGGACCATTCGCCCCAGTAGTACCAGGCCCTGCAGACAAAGTCCCCAGCTGCTGGGCCTCCCTCAGGTCACACGTGAGTTACTTATGGTGGGAAGTGTATCCATTACATGTTTGTGTCCGGGAGTATTCTTCTAGTAACGTCAATATAATGACCTATTAATGTGTCTATGTCATTCAGTTAACTAATAAATAGCTGTACTTAGAATTTTTGTTTAGAAGATTTCCCCAAAGAACATATTAACGGTTAAATAACTATTCGGCCACACTTCCAACTTTCCTCACTTGTGCAATCCTATTACTAATAACTCTCACAATATCTTCATATGAGATTTCCTTCATTATACCACTCATTCATCACCCCTCACAACCATCCATCCTTCATCCGTCATCACCTTCCATCCTTCATCCGTCATCACCTTCCATCCTTCATCCATCACCACCACTCATCCATCACTCATCACCTCCATCCATTCTTCACCCATCACCAAATTCCATCCGTCACCCGTCAATACTACCACTTCCTCCGTCACCACCACTCATCTCTCATCCATCACAACTATCCATACTTCATCCATAATTACCTCCCTTCCTTCATTCTTCACCACAACCATCCATCCTTCATCCATCATCACCTTCCATCTTTCATCCGCCACCACCACTCATATATCACATTTCACCTCCATCCATCCTTCATCCGTCACCACCACTCATCCACAGCCTTTCACCTCCATCTATCCTTCATCCATCACCATCTTCCATCCTTTATCTAACACCACCATTCATCCTTCATCTGTAACAAGCACTCATCCTTCACCTGCCATCACCACCCATCATTAACCCGTCACCACCATTCATTCATCACCCACCACAACCATCCATCCTTCATCTGTCATCACCTTCCATCCTTCATCCGTCAACACCACTCATCCATCACCTTTCACCCCCAACCATCCTTCGTCCGTCACCACCTTCAATCCTTCGTCCGTCTTCACCTTCCATCCTTCATCTGTCACCACCCATTTATCTTTCACCCGTCTCAACGGTCCACTCATCATCCGTCACCACCTTCCATCCTTCATGCATCTTCACCTTCCCTCCTTCATCCGCCATCACCAACCATTCTTCGCCCGATAACACAATATATCCTTCACCCATGACCACCATCCATCCCTCACCCATCACCACCAACAATCCTTCACCAGTCACCACTATCCTTCCATTACCAATTACCACCATCCATTCATCACCCGTCACTACCATACATTCATCACCCGTCACCACCATCCATTTTCATCTTTCAACACCACCCATCATTCACCGGTTACCATCATCCATCCTTGCCCGTTATCACCACCCCTTCATCAAGTCACCATTATCCATCCTTCATCCATCAGCACGATCCAAGCATCGCCCGTTACCACCATTCACCCTTCATACATCACCACCCTCTATTCTTCAACCGTCACCACCATCCATCCCTTACTCGTCATCACCACCCATCCTTCAGCCATCACTCACCATGACCATCCATCTATCAGCCATAACCGCCATCAAACACCGAACACCACCAACCACCCTTCACCCATCACCACACATTCATCCTTCACCTGTCACCACCATTCATCCTTCAAGCGTTACCACCATCCAGCCATCACCCATCACCACGACCATCTGTCCTTCACCTGCCACAACAAATCCATTCATAACCCATCACCACAAAACATCCTTCACTCATCACCAAAATCAATCCTTCACCCATCACCACAATCCATCGTTCACCAATTTCCACAACTCATCCTTCACCCATCACCACTATCCGTCCATCACCCTTCACCATCCATCCTTCACCTGCGACCACTATTCATCCTTCACCCATTACCATGATCCGTCCATCAGACCGTCACTACCAACCGTCCAATGCGTCCATGTTCCATCACCACCATTCATCCATTGACGTCACTACCACTGTGACCACTATTCATCCATTACCCGTCACCACCACCCATCATTTACCCAACGCCACCATACCATTCTTCACCAGTCACCACCATCTTTCCTTCACCCGTCACCACCATCTATCCTTCACCTGTAACCATCATCCATCCTTCACCTATCACTACCACCCCTTCATCCATCACCAACCATTCACCCTTCACCCGTACTACAACCCATCCTTCACCTGTTACCATCATCCTTCCATCACCCATCACCACCATCCATACCTTCCCCTTCACCACCATCCATCCTTTACCTGTCACCACCATCCATCCATCACCCGTCACAACTATCCACCCATCACCCGTCACCTCCACTTATACTTCACCCGCTACCAATAGCCATCATTCACCCGGCACCACCATCCACCCTTTACCCTACACCAATTGTCACTATCTTCCACCCTTCACCCGTCACCACTACCAATCCTTTCTTCACCTGTTACCACCACCCATCCTTCACCCATGACCACCATCCATTCTTCACCCTTCAGCACCACTCCTCCATCACCTGTCACCATCATCCATTCTTCACCTGTCACCACCACCCATCCTTCACCCATCACCACCATCCATTCTTCACCCTTCAGCACCACCCATCCATCACCTGTCACCATCATCCATTCTTCACCCTTCAGCACCACCCATCCGTCACCTGTCGCTATCATCCATCTTTAATCAGTAACCATCATCCATCTTTAATCAGTAACCATCATCCATCCGTCACCTGTCACCACTATTCAAGTATAATATGTACAATGGTAAATTGAAATGATATTGATCTCTAGGAGCAAAACAAAAAATATTACTGCCAATATTACACAACAGTGGAAAAAGTTAAACTGGGTATAACAAATCCAGTGAAAAACAAAATAAAATAGCAGTTTTCATCTATATTAGTAAAATGTGACTCTTTCAGATAAGAAATTAATTTTAATTTATCTAACATAAGATTGAGTACACTGAGTCAAAATAGAAACTTGGTACAATGGAATCAAATCCAAAGTGAGATTTAAATTCAATGCAAAATAATGATGGGAAGGCAAGGTTTTCAACGAACTACAGGTTATCGCACAGTAACACTGAGCCTTATAATAACCTTTCACAACTAATTGGTTATCACCATCTTAACATCACAAAGTGACATAAATTTCTTCGGGGAAAAGAGAAAACTAAATTAATATATATAGATATAAACTGAACATTATATAGATGCGCATGAAATACAGTTTTCCTGGAAAATCCGTGTATACATTGTTTCAGCGCTGTGAGAACGTTAGCTTGAATGATCGTCAATTCGCATATTCCGTCTGCAGCAGAATTAAAGCGCACACAGAGGCTGGGCATATGTGTAAATGTGTACATGACGACTTACACCGTGATCATACCCTAAGATCATCCACTTCTAACAAAGAGTAGTCTTCATCTATTAGTAAAATCGGTTGGTACATCCAGAGCAAACAGTGTGTCATCAGAGTATAATGGGAAAGGCTCTACTTGCCATGCATTAATTTGCTTTGCACTAGCACAGTTACGTGGATGAGGAAAGCATGGTGCTTGAGTTCACTCTAACAGAAGGATATACTATTCTACCTCTTCGTCTACGAAAATTGGAGTTAACAGTTAACTCGTCTTGGCTATTTGTAAGGCTTCAAGAAGAATTTTCACATACACTTGCTGTGCATCCACTCGTCCTAACCCTGCTTCAACCATACGTGCAATTAGTTCGCTTTTGTTAATTGATATAGCTTGAGTTGAAGTTTTTGTAGCATGCAAAATGCTTGGAAAAATAAATTATCATTCCAGTGTTAGGCACTGAATTCATGAAATTATAAAAAAATTAAATTAATGATTAGACTCAGGAGCACTTAAATTTACTAAACAAAATTAATTGTCCGTGACCCGTGGAAGGCTAGCGTCTGTGACTGGGATGAATGAGACACACTGTAAAATTTACACTTATATTCCCTCCAACACAACAAACACAATCAAATAGCGGTACACCAATATGCGCACTTTTTAACATGAACTTAAAATACTACTCTGTGGAATAAAAGTTATACATGATGTTGAAATTATTAGAAACTCAGGCAATGCCTCATTAGAGGATAATAAGTTTAAAGTATTAAGAAATGTTGCTTGCGCACATGAACCAGGCCTTAAGGGCTTTCAACAAAATATCAATCACTGAGAAAATGGTATTAAAAATATAAGAAATTAATAACTCTACAAGGAATAGGCCTTAAGGGCACTCACCAAAATTATATCTAGCACTGAGAAAATGGTATAAAATTCAGAGCTTATTAACTCCACCCTGAATAGGCTTTCAGGGCGCTCAACAAAATTATATTACCCCAACAGATACACACCTCCTAACCTAACACACACACAGATTCCACCTGCACTCCGTAGTCGTTTAAGGCACAACCAACAGGCACCCGTAGTTTAAGGCCCAAATCAGCCTTTCTCCACCTTGGAAAGTGTACCTCTAAACTCCCTTGACTCTTGGCCCCAGTGTGCGGCCCTGTATCACTCAGCTGGCTTCACTTCACCCCCAGTACATCCATGAAGCGGAAGGGAGTGAGCCAATCAGACCTTGTACAGTTGAGAGAAGCTTTAGCTTCCCGTTAGCAAAAGAGTTTCACTAAGCTGCTTGAGATATGTGGTATTGTGAGCCGAGGTAGAGGAGAGCTGATGACCCCAACGATCGTCCCGTCTCCAGCTGGGCACCCAGACGGCTAGATTCACTCAAGAGATCCTTTGATACTCCGCTAAACAGTGACAGACCTACACTGATCGGTCCAACGGCGACAATCGCCAATCCTCAATCATCAATGGCAGTCTCAAACGGCAGTCAATCTCTCGCAGTCATCACTCTCGCAGTCAATTTCTCTCAGTCAAGTGGGTTCTGACGGAAACCCTGAAAAGAACTCACTGTTAGCTCTTGTTAACTTTATCACTGCCCTATCTAAACACCTGTCTGAGATCGAATGAGACTTACTTGTTATTCTGCAATAACGCAACACAGGTGAACAGGCCACGTGACTATTTCTGTAACGGACGCGCAGGGACGTCTTGTTGGTCCGAATGCTTCCTCTTGTGACTGAGAGCTAGCCAGCCTCGTGTCCTCTCAAGGCGTTAGCTTAGGCCTACGTGACATATTTTCCGCCTTACTAATAACTCCTTGGGACACCCGTAACATTATTCAGACTGATAAACGATCTATAATAATTTCAAATTCAATAATAGTCCCTTAACTTATTAATTCGGCAAATTACATTTAATCTCATATAGGCCTAGTTCCACAACCTCTCGATATGTGCGGGGAGCGCTTTCTTCCCTCAGACGACCTTGAAAACTCAGTATCGCCAATGGTGTGGCGTTTGAAATTACACTGAAATTTCAGAATATTACATATATATATATATATATATATATATATATATATATATATATATATATATATATATATATATATATATATATATATATATATATATATATATATATATATATATGTTGTAGCGATCCCAATATCCCAACCTAACAACCCAACCCAACCTAACCCAACCCAACCCAACAACCCATCAACCCAACCCAACCTAGCCATCCCAGCAACCCAACCCAACCCTAACCCATCCCCATTAACCATCCAACCCAAACAACCCAACCAACCCAGCCAATGACAACCCAGCCCAGCCCAACCCAGCCCAACCCAACCTAAACCTAACCTAACCATGGAAGTGTTACATGCATCGGGTCTCTACAAGTTATGTCTCCTATCGTCAAACTGTAATTCAATGACACACACTCCCTGGTTGGCTCTCCCTGAACAAGATAATTTACACTAGTTGGTTCCTGGTTCTGTGTTGTTTTGCAAGCCATGTTTATAGTCTATGGTTCGTCTGGTTCTTAGTGTAAGGGGTCACACACACACACACACACACACACCGGCTGCAACTCTATTAATAAACCCTTTATTATTATTATTATTATTATTATTATTATTATTATTATTACACACACACACACATATATATATATATATATATATATATATATATATATATATATATATATATATATATATATATATATATATATATATATATATATATATATATATATATATATATATATATATATATATATATATATATATATATATATATATATATATATATATATATATATATATATATATATATATATCTTGATAAAATCACACAGGAAAATGGAAACAACGGAGTACCTTAGCTTTCGTCTTTATTCAAGACATCTTCAGAGGCAACTGGACTACATGGACAGAGAGAGGCTTAAATATACAGGGTGACCTAAAAACATGAGGTCAGGTCATAATGATGACATCCACTAATCCCCACACCAACACAACCGTAGAGGAGCTTAAGAGAAGGGTGGTGACGTGACTAGACAGGTCAGGTCAGAAAAAAGGGACCCACAAAATAACTGTCATACATCAAGATCAAAGGTTTTCAAAGCAGTTTTAACCTTGGGCCACTGACAAATAAATTTATGTAACATATTATCAGTTTTGAACTGACCATCACTAAGGTTTATTGATTTTAATTCCTTAATCAAACTAGCTTCAACCAGAAGTCTTTCTGTGACACAAGATGATTTGAATACTTCAAAGCTTTTTTCCCAAGCAATGGGGTGATTATTATTCCTAACATGAACGAACAAGGCACTGCTTTCAGATGCAGTTCTGATATTATACTTATGTTGTTTGATTCTGAGCTGCAGTGTTTTTCCTGTCTGACCTACATAATTACAATTACATTGGCTACATGGAATACAATAAACACTTCCATTTACATTCAAACTTGGGCTATTCCTTATTAACATATTGGTAATGGTTGAGTCATACTTGAAAACAACATTAATATTTAGAAGCTTGAAGGACCGAACTAAAGGGACAAATTCATCACGATAGGGCAGAGTCAAAATATTCTTAAGTGTAGGAACTTGTCTGGTTACAGAGGAATGAAAGGATTTTTTAGCCCTTTCAAAGCAACGATCAACAAACACAGAAGGGTACCCAAGTTTCTGTGCAATAGAACGAATGTGTTTAAATTCGTCGTCAATAAATTCAGAGTCACAAATACGCAGACATCGTAGGAACATAGCAGAAAAAACTGACATTTTGGTAGACTCAAGGTGATTGGATAAAAAGTGAATGAAACTGTCTACCTGTGTGGGCTTTCTATATACCTTAAATTTATAGTTTTGGCCATTTCTCATGATAAGCATATCAAGAAATGGAAGGGATTCACTTATTTCTCTTTCAATTTTGAATGTGATACTAAGGACAATATTATTAAGCTTGTCTAAAAATTCCAAAGGGTCACTGTTTTTAGGCCAAAGACAAAGAACATCATCTACATATCTATACCAAGGAGGAATACAGTCCACTACATTGGGGAGTAATCTAGACTCAAAGAACTCCATATAAATACAGGCTAGAGGAGCAGAAAGACAATTACCCATGCTCATGCCAAATACTTGCTTGTAGAACTTCCCATTTGCACTAAACACATTGTCAGTTACGCATAACTCTATCAATTTCAGGAAAGTATCATGTTCAATAGTTAAATCTAGCAGTTGTAATTTATCTTTAAGAAATGAAAGTAAGTCTTTCACAGGTACTCTAGTGAACAGTGAATTTACATCAAAACTTATTAATTCGCAAGGTTCGTTGTGTTTCTTGAGTTTATCAATTAAATCACTGCTATTGCGTATATGTGAATTAGATATTTGGCTGGTAAAGATGATATCCCTCTTACAGGCCAAATATAATTCACATCTACAATAACGACTAATTAGACAAACTGGGATTATCTTATCCACGTTTTCATTGTGGATTTACATAGAAATATATATATATATATATATATATATATATATATATATATATATATATATATATATATATATATATATATATTATATATATAAAGAAATTTATCTTATCCACGTTTTCATTGTGAATTTAAATATATATATATATATATATATATATATATATATATATATATATATATATATATATATATATATATATATATATATATATATATATA